>NW_007260102.1:173169-174526 GCF_000164805.1 Carlito syrichta
CACTCCAGTCTGGGTGACAGAGTGAGACTCCAACTCAAAAACAACAACAACAACAAAAAAGCAAACTTATAGTACCGCAAGATGTTCCGGGCTCATCTTCTGTTTTCTGTACCCTCGTCTAGGAATTAACCCTTTTCCCAAAGGGTCCTGATTTCTTTTATTGAGAAATGGTGTTTAGAAACAAAGGTCTGGGTGCTGGGTGTTCTACTGGAATGCAAACAGGGCTTCTAGGCCTTCTCTGCACAAAGTTAAGAAATACACATGCATATACTAACCAGTGCATAACATAAAGTTAAAATGATAACACTTTATTTGAGGAAAGAAAGAGGATACAAAAGGTTAGATAAGATAGAAAAGTTACTATCTCCCCACTTTCTCTTCCTTAAAATATCTCCTTGAAATCTTTTTTTTTATACATAATCAATATTTTTTATTATGATATTGTGAGGTACAGTTAAGGGTTAGGTATACGGTATACAAATATGCTTCATTCAGGCACCCTTGATCTTAATAGATCCCAAAAGAAGTTTGACCTTTTGATTTTACAATGCAAGGATGAGGATTCTAACCCTTGGAACTGTAAACAAATGCATCCAGAAGGAACTCAGTAATGTTTCCCAGGGAAACTATTATCAAGTGTAGCCCTTGTCTCTTGAGAAAATGAGAAGTTATTCTTTAGCTTTGCTAAATAAATTATGTGAAAATCTGGCTAGACATTTTAGCTATTTTTGTATTATTTTAGTTACATTTGTATTATTTACTTAGAAATGAATTGTATTCTCAATTCTATATTGGTTCAGAGGGATTCTTTTGTTGGCAAGATTATCTTATTTCCAATGAATTCACACTTTTGTATTTCTGTACCTTTACTTTAAAAAGATGAATGATTTTGGTTGGTTAAATATTGGTGGAAAGGCATTAGTGAAAAAGAATTTAGGAGAAAACAGATTTACAGATTTTGAACAAAGTAATTTTCATGTTGGACACCAAAATTATCTCTGAAAGGTAAAGAGAAAGTCATTAGTTGAGAGTATAAATTAAATTGAAGGGGGGAAAGTTTAGGGAAAGTGAAAGTTTATAAAGTGAAGCTTTATAAAGTAAAAAGTTTATTTCTTTCATTTTTATTTTATATTTTATGAGTTAGAGTCTCACTCTGTTGCCTAGGCTGGAGTGTTGTAGCATGACCACGGCCCACTGCAGCCTAAACCTGCTGGGCTCAGGTGGTCCTCTCACCTCAGTCTCCCAAGTAGCTAGAACTAAAGGTGTGTACCACCACAGCCAGCTTTTAAAAAAGTTTTTGGCCGGGCTCGGGGGCTCAGCCTGTAATCCCGCGCCTTTGGGAGGCTGAGGTGAGTGG
>NW_007260102.1:174556-273942 GCF_000164805.1 Carlito syrichta
AAAAAAAAAAAAAAAAAAAAAAAAAAAAAAAAAAATCAGCCAGGCGTGGTAGCGCATGCGTGGTAGCGCATTCCAGCTACTCGGAAGACTGAGATGGAAGGATCACCGGAGCACAGCAGGTCGAAGCTGTGGTGGCCGGGAGCGGCCACTGCACTCCAGGCTGGGTGACAGAGTGAGACTCCAACTCAAAAAAAAAAAAAAAAAGTTTTTGTAGAGATAAGGGCTTGCTATGTTGCCCAGGTTGATCCCAAACTCCCTGGCACAAAGGATCTCCCACCTCGGCCTCCAAAGTGCTAGGATTACAGGCATGAGCCACCATGCCCGGCCTTAAAGCTCAGGTTTATAAAGTTAAAATAGTTGTTGCCAATAATTGGAAATAGAATTGATTAAAAACAAAGCATGTCGTGGCTGCTGAGGACTTTCTCAGGTGAGGTTATATTGATAACTGTGGCCATAATCTATTGTTTCATAACAATTCATTTCAAAGCAGTTTGCACACTGGATTCACCTGGGAGTCTTTTACGATATACCAATAACTGGACCTATCCATAGGCATTCTGTTGTAATCTTTCTGGAGCGTGACTTCAGCATCCAGGTTTTAAAAGTTCCCCAGATGAATCTAAAGTACCCTGAAGACTGAGAACCACAGACTGAAATATGATATATATTGTTTGCCACAAAAACAACTCACCTGAAGCATTTGTGAGAACAGGAGAGTTTACTGAACATTGGAATTTGAGAGTTGAATTGTCAGACAAATTTAGTCAAATCAAATTTAATTCTGCGTTTTCAAATATTTCTATGGCCACCCCAAGAGCATGGAACTTTCACTGGGCCTTCACCTCACATTCTCTCCAACCTCAGATCATTTCACTGACTCCTCTCCATCTCTACCCAACCTCTGCTTGTACAAGCTTCTTTTTAGTCTGCCAGACTCTGGGATCTAAAACTTCTTACTCCACTAGCAGAGTGATTCAGCTCCCACAAACAACTTGGTGTCCTCCAGTTTTCTCCAGCATGGACTATAACTATTCATCACCTTTGAGAAATTTTAAGAGGCAATGTTCTTGCATATGGTTTGGTTTATAGAACCAAGACTAAAGGTTGATGCTGGCTCCAAACCTTCTAGAGTCCAGGAGCTCCTAAAGAATATGTGACAGATACCAGACTTTCAGGATAAAGATAAGATATTCATTATTTTTTCATGCACACAAAAGATAGCTAGTAATAACCTATCATAACTTATTCTAATGAAGGGCAAAATATAGACAAATAGATACATTAAAGTATAGTCAGTACAATGATTTAGTATACACAGAAATGCATAATAGCAACATCTAAGCAGACTAGAAGGATAAGAGAGGAAAGGAATTGAAAGAGTATTGCAAAACATGAAGAACCCAGGGTTTCAGCTGGCTTCTGAACCCACATTTATAAAGTTGCAAGTTTAGAGTACCACAAGGGATGTTAGAGATCACGTATGTTGGGAGCTGGCCATGGAGGCCCACTGAGCATTAGGGATCAGGAAGGGCCGTTGACCCCGAGACCACTAGGATGCGTTCGGGAGCTATTGACCGCATTTCCTCCCCCTTTCTACTCAGCACTAACCAGATTAAGCTCCTGTGAGCTCAAAACAGAAACTCTGAGATCGGGAGGAACACAAGCTAACTTTAGAAGCTCATTGCTCCCATTCTTCCACAAACTGCAGTTTTGACTTTCATACAACTTATAATTCAAACTCGTGTCACATCTAAGAACCTTAGTATTGGTCACAGGTTTCTGGGTCATGATCTTAGGATTTATTGAAGGTGTAAATTATAGAATACAGTTTTAGAAGACAGCCATTTTGTTGAAAGAATGCGGCTGGGTTACTTGCAGGTAGCCCACTGTGAACTTTGGACTGGGCCACGTTCCAAACATTCTGGGATGGGCCACTTTCGTTTGTAAAGTAAATACTTAAGCTTCTATAGAATTGTTTAACTTGGCATAAATCAATCAGCTTAGGATGAAAAAGGTTTATAGAATATGTCAGTCACGGATTAGGTTATCCTGTGTTATGGGATTTTAAGATTATCATATGAAAAGGGTTTAAAGGCAATCATTGATTAAGTTTTCATGGATTAAGGTTTCTGGTGGGTGGGGGACATCCCTCCCACATCTGACTTTGTGTATAAAAGACCCATTGTAATTCCCAATAACACACATCACTTCTGCACTAGACTGGAGTCCTGTCTCTTTCTTTTTCTCTCTCTCTTTCTCTCTTCTTCCCCCCCAATCGCCGACGCCGTCTCCACCTTTGGGGTACCCCGAACCCGGCTGGAGCTGGTCTCCGGCACATGTAGTCTAATTACCTCTTTTTGCAAACTAGAAAACAAGTCTATCGGTCTCAGAGTTAACTGAATTGCAGAAGTTCTCATAAAAAGTCAGTGACAGTGCTGAGATAAACTGGGATCTGGGCCCATTGATGATTGGCTCCAGGATACTTAATAGGTGAGTTTCTAAGGACCTATGAGCACTGCTACAGGAGGGGGTAGGCCTACAATAGAGCCACTGGCAGCAGCTGAGGCCTGAGTCTGTACCATCTACACCTCTGTCTGCAAAAGTCATTGAGTGGCCCCAGCTCTAACTGTACACTCTCCAGTAACTCTGTCTAGAAGGGACTGGTGGGAGAAGGGGTGGATACTAGAGAGGTAATTCGGCTTAGACTTGGAGTGTGAGGGAAGGGCACATACTAAAAATAGAAAGGTGAATGGGGATCCTGAAATAAGAACCAGTCTAACAAATTGAATTATAAAGCAAATATATCCAGGCATTGTTGACATCGCTTAAGAAGAGCAAAACCATGGCTTTGGGACTTCCTGTCCAAAATAAGTTTGGGGTCATTTGGGGGATTAGCGAGCAATGAATACACATCTACTATCTGAGGTAGAGCCTAAGAGAAAAACAGGCTACCCACTCCCACCCTGATCATATGGTGTCAAGTGAGGGAGGGTAGATCATTTCTCAACTTACTGTTTATAGTTTCTTAAAAACTGACCAAACTGGGGAAAAGGTTTTTTTTAAAAAATAGGTCTTGGCCTTTGCCTTATTAGACTCTGGTATAGCCCTGTGTTCTTTGAGCTTATGTTCACTGCCATGTTTCGTGGTTTTGTCCTCCTTTTCTACCTTGGGGAAGTGAATCTTCTCTTTCTCTCTCTCTCTAATTTTCTTTTAAAAGAAACTGTATTTTCTAATCGAAAAAAAAAGGGTCTCATCTAGTGTCAGCAGCACTTTTCCTTTGTACTTACCCACCACACAGAAATAACATAGAAAATTCTCTCATTCAGTTAGTTACTTCTACATTACCCGGTTCCCACATTTGTAATTATAACTTAGAAAACTTCCTTTCTTGGAGAAATATGTTCATATATTAAAACAAGAAACTTTTTCTCAACCATTCACTGTTCATCTAGTAAGCAATTTCTTCATTACACACCAGAGGTCAGTATTGGCTTACTAATTTACATGAGCTATTAATTTTTATTTTCCCCAAAATAAAAATGAGAAACAAAATGCCAAAGATCATTGTTTTATTAGAGCTTTTATATTAGCTCCTTAAGCAAGTATCATCTGGGTGGACATGCATATATCATGAATGGCTTAATTTTTAAAAAAAAGAGAAGGAAAAAAAGTCATCACAATGAAATGGCCTTTGTTCTTTAGGAAAGTGGCTTTTGTTCTTTAGGAAGGTGTTCTTTGTTCTTTAAGAAGACATTCATAACACATTTCAAGAGCATGAATTACACAACTTTTACACAATAGTTACTATTATGTGTGAGAACTGTTCACACTAGCAGTATTAATGTACTGCTGGAAGTGAATTCAAAAGATAGCTATAGTGTTTAGAGCCCAAGCCATAAAAATCTCATTCAAATCTGCATACTTACTATAGTGTATTGATTTGGGATGACAAAAATTATGAATAATTTGAACACATAAAACAGAGGTCCAGCAGTGTAATAATGACTGTAAGTACCTAGAGAAGTTGAAAGATTAAATGGAAAACAGAAAGGACTAAAGTAGATAAAACTATCAAGTTGACTACAAATATCTTTAAAGACTTTCCACAAGAAAAAATAGCTTAGTGTTGTTTTGCTCCAGTTGGCAAGGAGTAGAATTATGAAATAGAGACTGCAATTGTATATAAGATAGAATTTTTAAGAACCATAACGATTCCATCTTTGCCCAGGGTGCCATAGAAACAGGCACAGCATCAGGTACCAGAACAAAATAGATGAATGCCAAAATCTTTTGCATTCTAAGGTAATATGAAAATGTGACTGTGGTGCCCAAAAGTAAATATTCTCATGGATTCCACACATTCAAAGTTTCTCTCCAGTTATATATATTCTAGGTGCCACCTGCTTTAAGAAGTCTCCCTGACTCTGCTAGAATACAGTTTGATTATCATAAGTATTTCTAATACTTCGACCATATATTGCCTTTGATCATCTTTTGAACTATATTATACATTTTGGTGTTATTTAGCTTTTTGTTCTGCTTTACTTAAAAACAAGACTCTTCCTTTATGAATACATGTTATGTGATCCTCTATAATACCTAGTACAATGCAATGGAGTTAGTAGATATTCAGATAATATTTGAAGGACGAACCTATTTATTTATCTAAAAAGCAATGAATAAAAACACCCACTTTACCTGTCTCACTGAACAGTTTTGAGGTTCAAATGAAATAACGTGTCTGAAAGCACTTTGAAAAGTATAAAGTGTTATGCAAATGTAAAGCATTATTATTTCAGAGGGGGTTCTCTCAGTTATAACCTCACATGTCAGCCTGAACATAATGGCAACTAAGGCACGTTTTTAAAAACTTATTCTAAAAATGAACTTGTCCCTTCTGGGCACAAATTATAAGACTCCTGAATAAAATGTTTGCACATATTTTTTGTTTGTTTCTAAATAGCATAATGAGCTAGGGTCTTTCAGGGAAAATGTTGCTCTGATAGAAGTAATTCACAATGTAGAAAATTGCCCTTGTGTACTTTCAGGGAAGAATTGCGAATAAATGAGCTATTTTGTCTTCTCAAGCAAAGGGACTTACCAGGCATGGGTGGCAGCTGTTCAAGTCCATCTGGTCAAGAATTCACTAAGATCATAATGTGAAAGTTGCTCAAATGCAGATTTGCACGACAGCCTGCAAATGTTCCTTTAGAGACAAAATGGTTTCTCAGGCCAATAATCTGCATTTTTAAAAGTCTCTAAATACATATTTATGGAATAATTCATAGCAGCTTTAAGAAACTATTATGATACACTGGGAAAGTCATCCATATTTCAGTATAGACTTGTTCTGTTGGCCGGTGAGCATTTGTTGTATCACAATTGATTATACCACAATTTTATAAATAGTTCTTTTCTTTTATTTATTTATTTATTTACTTATCTATTTATTTATTTATTTTGAGTTGGAGTCTCACTCTGTCGCCCAGACTGGAGTGCAATGGCTGCTCCCGGCCACCGCAGCCTCGACCTGCTGGGCTCTGGCGATCCTTCCGACTCAGCCTTCCAAGTAGCCGGAATTATAGGCATGTGCTACCACGCCCGGCTGATTTTTTGATTTACTGTAGAGATGAGGTATTGTAGAGATGAGGTCTCGCCTGCCCAGGCGGGTCTCAAACACGCGGGCTCAGGCAATCCACTCACCTCAGCCTCCCAAAGGCGCGGGATTACAGGCTGAGCCACCTAGCCCAGCTAGTTCTTTTATTTTTTAAGGACAACTTTTCCAGACAAAATATTGTGAACAAATAAGAAATATGAGTAGACTTGCGAAACCCTTTGTTAATTTCCAACTGACATTTTAAACCTTGAGTAAGACATGCATGCTCATAAACAGGGAGATAAAACAATAATTAACTCAATGTTCATAAAAGTTTCTTATTAAATAAGATAATAAACAGATAAATGAAAGACCTATCGTCTGTAATCTACTTTAATAGTATATCTGTGTAACTTCTTAAAATATGTTTAGCACTTTAACATGCTTTTTTAAAATCAGAATGTGTGAAGAATGTTGTGAGGTAGCATGTATGTGGTTTTTAGATGAGTAAACTGGTGTTAAAAGAGGTTAAGTGACAGATTCTATACTTCCATTATCTCAGAAGCACAAATGAAATTGCACTTAACATCATTATCATGTCTAGGGTTGTGGCTTCATCCCTGTTTGCTGAAAGCCTATGGAGTCCATGTTCACCCCACTATCTCTGAGTGCTTTTTTTCACCTTGGCCTTCCCATCTTCTCTTAACCCAATGCCTGTCCCTGTCTTCTGAATCCTCATGAAACTTCAGGAAAGTTGACTGGATAGGGCTTGTTTCAGAATTATCCTCCAGTGTGCTAAAGCTAGTTTAGAATTCAAGGAGAGGGGCAACAGGACTTGGCAAAAAGTATCTATTAGTTCTAAATTTGAGGTTAGAGGCACCGTGACAATTTCCACATTTCCCTAGAATGTCTTTAACATTTCTGATATTCCCATCTCAGGCCCAGATACCAGTCCTTCACCCAAAGGCCATGTGCAGCCTTAAAAGCTCAGGATAAAGACTGTTTTAGAAGCCCCTGGGCAGTCATTAGTCACTCAGGGAGGTCTAAAGACTGGCCAGTTACCTCTTTGATGAGTTAGAACGTAGTGCAGACATCATAGTGAGTCTTTCTACTAGAAACATAAACTCAAGGCCGCTCTGCTATTCAGCAGTTAATGCTGACCTTTGAGAGTTACCATAAGTTTATCACCAGGATATCCTTCTAGGTTTATCACAGCAGTTAGCTCAGAAAACTGTCATCCTTTCTTCAGTATACCCTGCTTCAGCTAGCCAGGAAGGGTGAAATGAAGTGGGCTGACACTTGATTCAGAGGTTTGGAAAGAACGCAGATTTGACAAAACAGCGACTAAATTTACGAACCCCCTTTCTAGGGTCATCAGGGTCCAGGGTAGATCATCTGGAGATAGAGGGAACAGAAGATAGTTTCAGAGGCTATCTATTATAAACGGCTCCTATTGACTTCTTAGGACCAGAAGAAAAATATATTTAGTATTTGGAGGCAAAAGATCTTGGGTGCTCCAAGCCTAGGATAATATCCATATTTGACTCACAATTCTTAGAAAGATTCTTTGGGTCTATTTTCCTTCTTTCTTTCCTTCCTTCCTTCCTTCCTTCCTTCCTTCCTTCCTTCCTTCCTTCCTTCCTTCCTTCCCTCTCTCTCTCTCTCTCTCTCTCTCTCTCTCGTTTGTTTTTGAATTGGAGTCTCACTCCCTTGCCCAGGTTGGAGTGCAGTGGCATGTTCACGGTCACCCCAGTGTCAACCTGCTGGACTCTGGCGATCCTTCTGTCTCAGCCTTCCAAGTAGCTACCACACCTGGCTAATTTTTTTATTTATTTTATTCATGAGGTCTCACCATGTTGCCCAGGCTGGTCTCGAACCTGTGAACTCAGGCAATCCTCTTAATCCTCTTGCCCTGGCCTCCCCAAATGCTGGGATTACAGGCTTGAGCCATGGAACCAGGCCCTATTTTCAATATATTAACTAAATGCCTGGAAAACAGTAGGGTTTGAGCAATGATAGCAGAATGAATGTTTATGGAAGGTCAATTGTCTGACCTCTGGTACTATATTGCTGTGAGAAATATTCTCAGAATTTACTCTTAAAGTAATATACAGATAAAGCATTCCTAATTTAAAAATCAAAAATGCTCCAAAATTCAAAAATTTTTGAGCGCTGACATGATGCTTAAAGGAAAGGCCTACCAGAGAATTTTAGATTTTAGGATTAGGGCTGATCAACTGATAAGTATAATGCAAATCTTCTGAAATTAAAAAAAATTCAAAATCCAAAACACATCTGCTCCCAAGCATTTTGAATAAGGGATACTTAATCTGTATTTCAATTATTTGCTTGTTTGCTCTGCCATCAAGAATATGTTTCATCAAGAAAGAAACTGTGTCTTGTCCATGTCCAACACCCCAATGGCTAACGTAGTTCCAGACATCCAGTAAGCACTCAGTGTTTTCAGAATGAACAAATCAAGTAAGGCCAGTTACTTATGATCTCATAGCCCAGGTGAGAAAGGACTGGAATTTGAGAAAGGACTCTATCACTGAATAGGATCTAGGTGGATAGATTTCATCATGGATGTAAATAGAGGTCACAGCAGCATGTCCAGTGGGATTGAGTGACAGCAGGTTATACAGCAGTTTAGATATCCACAAGGGGTTACAAAGGACGTGCCAGTCTTTCTAAACAGATAGGTGAAATATGAGGCAATTCATTCTTACAGGAAAGATAGTACATTGCAATGAGAGATTTCATTACAGAGAAGGGTCCAAGGTTGGGCTTCAGGATCCAGGACTGAGGCACACGTTCCTGAGAAAAGCAGTGGCAGGTAACAAGAAGATCAAGTTGCAGCTCAGTCATCAGACTTGGGTATCTGGGATATTGGGGAACAGATAACTAAGACTTAGGAACAGACTGGAATCCGTTTACCAAAACTAAAGAAGAGGCAAAGACAACAGGATCAAGCTACAGGTTGTGGACATGAGGCATGTGAAACACTTTTGCATCACTTCAGGATTTGTGTTATAAGTCAAGATAATGGTAAAACTGCAGAAGGGCTTTATGTGGTCACAGCTCAGGAAAAAAGAGACAGAAACTCAAAGCTAGAACTGAGCTAACATCTGTAAAAGTGGATTTGAATGTTCATTCTACTAACAAATACTAATTTATTTTTCTAATACTTATTTTAGGGCATTTACAAGAGTTATTTTAAAATATTTATTTATCTGTTTATTATTATTATTTTGCAGAGGCATGGATGTACTCTGTTGGTTTCCTGGGTTCTAATGATCTTCCTGCCTCAGTCTCCTAAAATGCTAGATTACAAGCGTGAGCCATCATGCCCAGCCAGAAATAATTTTTTAAACATCCATTATAGAAAATTCTTTTTTCTCACTTGTGAACATCTTTGGAAAAGGTGTATTATTTATAAAAGTTGAACTATTAGAGAGATCTGGGGAAATGCTTTCAGAAGGTGTTTTCTTCAACTATGTCTTACAGATAGTTGTATTCTTAAAATAATGACTTGACATATGTGTATACATCTTTAGTTTCATATCTTACCCAATTGCCCAACAAACTAATTCAATGTTGTTTGCGATGCATTAAATGAACAAAAGATAAACTGGGTAATAGAGAATGCAGAGAGCCTAGTGGCCCATGAAATCACTGGATTTGCAAAGTGATTTTCTTTTCAGCACTGTGCACTATCTGAGAACAAAATCTGTTGGCAAAGCACTTTAGTGGCAACCAATGGATTAGAATACAGAGACATTGGGGATGCCACACAGGGTCCAACCAATGGCCCATCCAGGCCAGCCTATTACAGAGGCAACATAAGAGGATTTGGGGAGAGCAAGGCTGTCTGATGCGGTACCAGTTTATACCGTTAGAAGTATTTAACACATCTTTCTGAAATCACTTACTTAACTAATATGCAACTCTAATCTACCATTTTCTATAAATTCCTGGATTTTTTCCCCACAGTTCTTGCTTTTTGTGCTAGAGTTCCATAAATGCAATGCCCAAAATGTAAAGAGAAAAGTAACTTTCGCATTTTTCTACTCGCGGAACTTGTTTGCTAAAACCTGAAACTATTACTGATCCTTCAGACTATCTCCTTTACACTTTTCTCTGCAGCAGTAGTTCTCCTTGCGTGGTCCCCAGACCAGATGCATCAGCTGGGAATTTGTTAGAAATGCAAATTCTCAGAACTCATTCGTGATCTGCTGAATCAGAAATTCTGGGGTTGGACCCAACAGCCTGTATTTTCCAGATGTCTCCATGGCAGGCTCAAGATTGAGAACTACTGCTTTACAATAAGTTTACCCTCTGGCAAAAACCATATAATTTCACTTACTTTTTAGTTTAATAATTACTTATCTTGGTAACTTCTAATTCATCTGATATTTCTGTTGGTAACAAAGCCAACAAAAACATTAAGAATTGGGTACACTGAAATACAAAACGAGAGTGAAGGAGAAACATTGGTAGCGAAATCAACAAACCTAATTTAAGGCCTTTTAATTTGTAGACTGGCATTATACCTTAAAAGCCCAATGAATATCCCATTATAAAAGCACAATCCCAAAGCTGATGATTTCTAGTGAAGAGCCTTAAGTCACAAAAAGAGGAGTAACTCACATTTATTGTATCCAAATTCCCCTAATCAAAGCACAAATTATTAAGGTATTTGGAGACATTTTATCAAGATAAAAATCAATGTGTGCCGGGCTCGGTGGCTCAGCCTTTAATCCCACGCCTTTGGGAAGCTGAAGTGAGTGGATTGCCTGAGCCCGTGGGTTCGAGACCCACCTGGGCAACTTGGGGAGACCTCATCTCTACAATAAATAAAAAACCAGCCGGGCGTGGTAGTGCGCGCCTGTAATTCCGGCTACTCGGAAGGCTGAGGTGGAAGGATCGCTGGAGCCCAGTGGGTCGAGGCTGCGGTGGCCAGGAGTGGCCACTGCACTCCAGTCTGGGCAATGGAGTGAAACTCCAACTCAAAAGATAAAATAAAATAAAATAAATCAATGTGTTTCACAAATAATGGAGCAAACTTAGATATATGAAACATTTATTTTGAATATCTGAGGATATTAGAAATGTGTCTTTATATTGCTCTATTTGTCTTCTTTGAAATATAAAACAATGTCGTCCATTAGCTTTTTAGCATAGAACAAGAATGAAGAAGTCTATGCTTTTGTTTAATATGGACACTATCTTATGTGTTTAACCATCATGGAGTCCATTCTTTATATATAAAACTTTCTTTTAACTTAAGTGCAAAATTCACAACCTATGCCTTCTACTGAGTTGTGCCTTAGTAGTAGTTGAAGTTTGATTTCATGTTCAGCGCGTGTTTGTTGAAGAAGAAAATATGTGCCTGTGCTCTGCTCTACATTTCTGGCCATATTGACCAGCACAGCATACAAATCCCAGACTAGCTGTGTCACAGATTGACACAATGGCAGAAAGACTATCTCAGAATCTTCATCCTTGCAGAACCAGATTATTCAGTCACTCAACTGAAGAATAAAACATGGTTAAATTCAACTGGAAAAAGAAGTTGAAATGTTCTCATATTCGTTGTCACTTACTATCTGATTAATTTTTATCATTCAGTTGCTCTTCTCTGGATTTTAAATAGGATTTTTAATAACAAATGTGAAGCAATTCCATCATCAAACTGTTCATGTTCTTTACATTTCTGTCCTTGATAATTTCGTGCTTGTCTTTGAATACGGACATAATGGTTTGACTCAATATTCATAACGGCCATGCCTTGAGTTATCATGTTTTGCAAGAGGGCAGGTTTATATTGATCTGATACACATTTTTTTCCCAATCTTTGTGTGACAATCTGCAAGACCCTCTCTTGAGTGTGGCTCACAACCAAGCAAGTGTAGGAATTTGTCCTGGCTTTGTTAGCAACAAGAACCAGTAAAAGGGAGTAGTCACTAGAAAAATCCAAAGAACAAAAGTTAAGACTATATAGAATCAGAAATCTGCTGCTATGGGTACATTGATGATAAAAGTTGATAAACCTGGGAGTTTTACAATAGCTAGATTGTTAGGAGGGGATTAACAATATGTTCTCGTAATAAGCGAACAGGAGAAAAGAATGTCCTGTTGATACATGTATTTAAAATACAGTGGGACATGTTAGGAGAAAGAAAGATCAATTCATTGGCTCTGGAACAAAGGTAGGTAGTTCTGAGAGAACTAGAGGTACCAGACTTGAGATTCAAGTGTATCAGTAACTCAGTTTTCTCTTTATAGATACTTTAAGTATGAAAAATTTAATTTTATTATTAAAGGTACTGTATATTCACTGTTAAAACGAGCTTACAGAAAGGTATAATACAAAGTATTATAATACAAAGTTCCTTGAATTAAGGTGGTTACACATCTTGACTTTCTCTTGACACTCTTGTATCACATTGACGGCTCCTATATAAATATTAACAGCATTTCCTGTAACTCACAAAAGTGCTCTGGGGTGTGTATGTGTATATCTTTTGCTTTTTTGTTTGTTTGTTTTGAGACAAGGTCCTATTCTGTCACTCAGTCAGGAATGCAGTGGTGTGATCATAACTCACTACAACCTTGAACTCCTAGACTCAAGTCATCCTCCCACATCAGCCTCCCAGGTAGCTGAAACTACAGGCATGCACCACTATTCTCAGCTGATTTTTAAAAATTCTTCTGTAGAGATTGGGTCTTGCTATGTTTTCCAGACTGGTCTCAACCTTCTGGCCTCAAGTGGGATCCTCCGGCTTTGGTCTCCCAAAGTACTGGGATTAAAGGAGTGAGTCACTATTGCCAGCCTGTTTTTACTGCTGTTTGTTTATTTTTCAAAAATGGAATGATATTAAAGGCTCCAACAACAACCACTGGGGAGAGGAGAACGTATTCAGTAAATAGAGTAAAAACTGGTGCTGGGAAAACTGTTCACATGCAGAAGATTAAAACAGGACCCCTACGTAGCACCATACACAAAAATTAACTCTAAATGTAAAACCTCAAACTATAAGAATCTTAGAAAACACAGGAAACACCCTTATGGAAATTGGAACTGGCAACCAATTCCTGATCAAAACCCTAAGTGCCCATACCATAAGAAATAAGATAGACAAGTGGGACTTCATCAAACTGACGAGCTTCTGCAAAGCAAAAGAAATCATCAAGAGAACAGGGAGACAGCTCACAGACTGGGAAAAAATATTTGCCAACAGTATATCTGACAAAGGCCTAACATCTAGGATCTACAAGGAAAAAAAATAGCCCCACTAAAAAGTGGGCAAAAAGCCGGGCTCAGTGGCTCAGCCTGTAATCCCATGCTTTGGGAGGCTGAGGTGAGTGGATTGCCTTAGCCTGCGGGTTCGAGACCCGCCTGGGCAACTTGGCGAAACCTCATCTCTACAATAAATCAAAAAAAAAAAAAAATTAGCTGGCCATGGTAGCGCGCTTCTGTAGTTCCCGCTACTTGGAAAGCTGAGGAGGAAGGATCGCCGGAGCCCAGCAGGTCAAGGCTGCAGTGGCTGGGAGCGACCACTGCACTCCAGTCTGGGTGACAGAGTGAGACTCCGACTCAAAAAACAAACAAACACACAAACAAAAAAAGTGGGCAAAGGACATGAATAGACACTTCTCAAAAGAAGATATGTGGGCAGCCAACAGACACGTGAAAAAGTGCTCAGCCTCACTCATCATCAGAGAAATGCAAATCAAAACCCCTTTGAGATACTACTTAACCCCAATTAGAATGGCTATCATTAATAAAGCAAACAACAACAGATGCTGGCGAGGATACAGAGAAAAAGAAACACTTCTATACTGCTGGTGGGAATGCAAATTAGTGCAACCTCTTTGGAAGACAGTGTGGCGATTTCTGAAAGAACTAGAAATTGACCTTCCATATGACCCAGCAATGCTCCTATTGGAAATATACCTGGAGAAACTCAAATCATTCTACAAAAATGATACCTGCACATGCATGTTTGTTGCAGTTCTATTCACAATAGCAAAAACATGGAACCAACCATGCTGTCCATTGAAGCTGGACTGGATAAAAAAAAAAAGTGATACATATGCACAATGGAATATTACGCAGCCATAAAGAAGGACAAACATATGGACTTTGCAGCAACTTGGATGAATTTAGAGTCTATCATACTCAATTGTCTATCACAGAAACAAAGAACAGAGTACCATATGTTTTCACTCATAAGCGGGCCTTAAACAATTATCATAATACTACGAGAAGGGGATTGGCGGTAGTGAGAAACTGCCTGGGGAAGTGAGGTGGTATTGACAGTTGAGGAAAACTACCAGGGGAGGGAGGGGCACACCTCATCAACAAGGATGCCTGCATAATGAACATTTGTACACCTAACCCTGAGTTGTACCCCAGATCTTTAAAATAAAAAATAATACAAATAATAAAATAAAATTGGAATGACATTAAACATGTGGTCCTGAAACTTTTTTTCCCATTGAATATGTATCTTAGAATCTTTATTTTTTATTATTCAAAAATACTTATTTTTAACCTACTACATATTCTTCATTAAATATCATTATTTAATCTTCTATCAAAACCATTTTCAGCCGGGCTTGGTGGCTCAACCTGTAATCCCACGCCTTTGGGAGACTGAGGTGAGTGGATTGCCTGAGCCCGCGGGTTCGAGACCCACCTGGGCAACTTGGCGAGACCTCATCTCTACAATAAATCAAAAATTAGCCGGGCGTGGTAGCGCGCGCCTGTAGTTCCAGCTACTTGGAAGGCTGAGGTGGAAGGATCGCCGGAGCCCAGCAGGTCGAGGCTGTGGTGGCTGGGAGCAGACACTGCACTCAAGTCTGGGCGACAGAGTGAGACCCCAACTCAAAACAACAACAACAACAACATTTTCAATGTTTTGAATTTTGCACTTCTACAAATCATTTCACCACAGTTTTTTTTTAAAATATATAATTTTGTATGCATTTTTGTATTCTGTAGGTTAAACTTTCGGAAAAGGTTGTGTCAAAGAACACTGACATTAAAATTATAATTGACATTCCCAAATATAGGCATATTTTTTTCTGAGTCGGCATCTCACTTTGTCACCCAGTCTGGAGTGCGGTGGCATGATCTTGAGGATCACAGCAAACAACTGCCTTGACCTCCTGGGCTCAGGAAGTCCTTCCACATCAGCATCCCAAATAGCTGGGACTACAGGCACACCACACCACCCACAGCTAATTTTTTTTCCCCTAGGGAGAAAGTTTTGCTATGCTGCCCAGACTGGTCTTGAATGCATACTCTCAAGTAGTCCACCCGCTTCACCTACCCAAGTGCTGGGATTACACGTGCAGGCCACCATGTAGATGAATATTCAATTTAATAACTCTTATAAAACTTCAAAATTTTTCCTTAATAATCCTTTCGGTTTAAACTCTGGAATTTTAATCATTGAAGACCACAAAGAATTCAATAAGAGGGAGCACCAAATGTAAACTATTTTGTTTTGTAATGCATTTGTTGCAAATAAAAGCACTGCTGTTTGGAAATGGAGGACTTGGCCACACACACGTACACCACAAACCAGGGATGTACTGTAGTGTCTGTTCACTCTGAGGCATGGGAACCCCTGGGAGACTTGAGATACCCTCTAGGACAGCTTCAAGAAGTCTAATTTACTTGTCTTTTTATAAATTATATCAAAGCAATTTAGATCATATTACTTATCAAATAATATGAGAATGAAAAGTTTCCTTATGTATAAAACTAGAATAAACATCAAACAAAGCTGTTTCATGTAACTAAGAATGTATGAATCCTTGGATTTTAGAACTCAACGTAGTCAGTGAAACAGCAGGTGATGGTATCCCATGAGGAACAAGGGAAGTTGATGGGAAAAAAGTTCAATACCCCAGAGTCAACCAGCGATGAGGCTACATTGTTGGCGTGAGGAATGCACCACTCCTGACTCAGAGATGCCCCGTCTTCCCATCATTCTAGTGCTGACGCTTGTGCCCATTCATACCAACCAATGACAAAGGCACATAGGCACAAACACCTTCCTTGTTTTCCTCCTGGTATTGCTTGTTTGTTTTCTTCTTTCCCTCTTTTCCCTTTATTCATTCCTCTGCTTCTCCCTTCACACAAATGGCAGGTATGGGCACTGAGAAAGACACAGATGACTAAGACAAAACTTCTGCCCTTGAAAATCCCACGCCCCTAGTCAGAGAGACAGACATTAAAAAAAGAGGATCAGAAAGCCTAATGAATGCCATGGTCATGTACCTAACACCAACTGAATAAAGAAAATGGGCAACTAATCGGGACCGCTTTGCGGAAGCCCATGGATTTGGGATGTGTTTGAAGTTCATTCCCTTTTAGAGGTTCATTGGGCACACCAACTAGATTCAGGATCCCTGGTCTCAGACTGCAGTAAGCACAGGCTGCAGCAAGAAGAGCAGGCGATGTCATCACTGCTCTTGGTTCTTGCTCTGGCTTACCCAGACAGTATATTCTTGTACCTAAATATGTCACTCTTATCGAGGGGAAAAAAAATGTCCTGAAGATTTTTAGAAAATGAAAATTTTTACATGCATACATAACAGGATGCACTTAACAAAGCCCATAGAAGTGGACAGTACAAAGATTGAACTCTATAAACTATGAACTTTAGTTAATAGTAAAGAATAAAAAGTGGCTCATCAATTGTAACAAATGCACCACACCAACGTGAAATGTTAATAATAGGGACAATTGTAGCCTGGGGGCAGGGACAAAGTATATAGGAACTCCTTAACTTCTGTCTAATTGTTCTATAAGTTTAACACTGGTCTAAAAATCAAAGTCTATTAATGTTTTTTAAACACTCCTGTAAGGATGTGTCTAGCTTCTGGAGGAATTACTTGATTCTGAAAATGTATATAACTAATTCGAAGGCTTCTGCTAGAAAGAAGGGAAGGAAGAAGGAAAGGAGGAAAGAAGGGAGAGAGAGAGAGAGAGAGATGATGGAGGGGTGGAGGGGGGGAGAATGGAAGCCCAGAACTGAGTGCTCTCCTAGTTTCTCCAATGTGCATCTCAACATGTCATCTTTGGATTTATTCTGAGATCTTATTTTTCTCTCCTTAGAAGGTGGGATACAAAAGAGGAGATAAAAATGGAAAAGAACAAATACTTTATTCTGATGGGTGAGAAATTCTGTAAGAGAGTTTTTCTATCAAGGCACATGAGAAAGGAAATGGCAACATGTGGCAATTCATCTAAGATCAGCAACTTTTTTCTCTATTTGAGTCTGTTGATTTGGAAATTATTTGTCTGGCTCTGCAACTGAATCATCATTTGCTCTACCAGTTTTTCTGAAGTTTCACATGCTGATGCTAGTTAAGAAATAATACATTTTACTCTGTCAACTTTTGCTTACGAAAGAGGATCTAAAAGTGTGTTCAGAGGTAATTTGAACAGACTCTTTCAAGATACTGCATCTTTGAGTAGATCCGCAGAACAGTAAATATAACTTGATAATCATGCCAAACATTTCTTTGCATTGTAAAATTGAATTGGCAGCTTTGCATAATAAAAGGCTAAAATTATGAACCACACAAGATTTGCCTGAAACTTGATTGTTCAGGCTCAAAATTCTCTGCTGAATACTCTTGTGCTTGCTTTTGTATTTATCCATTTTCATGTAACTGCTTACAGCAGACATTTCTTTTTTAATCTATTTTCATAAAAATAAATTTTAATAAATATGCCAGAGCCACTCCAATCATATACATCATATCCCAAGTATTATATAAATACATATTTTCCCATTATAATCGACAAATCAGCATTTATAAATTTCATTCTTTGTGGATGCATTAGGAAGTGTCCCTTTATAGTATGTAGTATTTTTTTTTTTCTTTTGAGTTGGAGTCTCACTCTGTCACCCAGACTCGAGTGCAGTGGCCGCTCCCGGCCACCGCAGCCTCGACCTGCTGGGTTCCGTCGATCCTTCCGCCTCAGCCTTCCAAGTAGCTGTAACTACAGGCGCGTACTACCACGCCCGGTTAATTTTTTGATTTATTGTAGAGATGAGGTCTCGCCAAGTTGTCCAGGCGGGTCTCGAACCCGCGGGCTCAGGCAATTCGCTCACCTCAGCCTCCCAAAGCGCGGGATTACAGGCTGAGCCACCGAGCCCGGCTAGTATGTAGTATTTTTTTTTTCTTTCTTTTAGAATGTAATACTTGGAAATCTCTTTTTTAAAAAATTTCTTGCTATATTTTACAAACCACCTATGAAATGAGATGCGTTTTGGATGTGAAATGGGTAATCATCAGGTTGAGAGCATAAGCAACAAGAAAGTAGAGTGAGGATCATGGGCTATTTATATTTCATTCTCACGGCTGTGGGTAAATTTCAGCTCTGACCCTGAGAAAGAATCTAACAAGAGTGAGATCATGAAACATTAGCTTTCCTCAAGCAGAAATCCTGAAACAGGATTATAAAATTACTACATACAAATTTTATCTTCCACCTTCTAATTGAAATTAGGGCCAGGGGGACCTTTGAATTCATCTTATCTGATCTCATGGTGCAGATGAGAAAACTGTGCTGTGTTATTCTTTAAGTAACACTAATGTGGCATAGAAAACAGTAGAACCTAGGGCTCTGCATTACTGTTCCAGATGCCATCAACTACAACCAACATTTATCAAACACCAAGTGGGTATAAGAGATCATTTAAACTGTTCTAAAGGATATAAAGTTGAGGAAAACATGTTTTGCCCTTAGAGAGCTCATGATCTGTTATCAAAGGATAGAATAGGAATCTCAATATCTAAAACACAAGATTCCATTTGTTAAGTGCCATGAGAGTGACATAAGGGCTTAAGAAGGGAGAGATAAGGTGATGTTTGGGCAAGTCAGTATGTTTCTTGAAGGAATAGCACTTAATCTGTGATGTGAAGGAAAAATTTCAGTTTAAAAAATGGGGAAGAAGACGGTAAGCTTGGCAGAGGGAATATCATTGGCAACGGCAGGAAAATATACTCTATTTTTTTTAAAGGCAAACAACCTAGGGTGACTGGATTTTAACTCACCTTTACATTTTTCTCTAATGTTATTCCACATGTATAAATTATGCCAATGGTGTAAAGGAACTTGAATAACATACCAAATTGCCTTGTCTTATATAGTAACCTACCAATGTCTCTAAGCAGAATATAACCTTACCTCAATCCAAAAATGAGTTGTGCATTCTCTACTAAAATTTATAGTGAATATTGGGAGGAAAGAGGAAAAGAGAACTGATGTGCCCTGACCACTTGAATTGGTTGTTTTCTCTCAAAGCCTACCCTTTCCCTCTCCTGCTCAGTTCTGAATTACAGTCTCACGTTTAGGTGTAGCTCATGGGGACTGGCATTAAAAGGATGGACGGGGAGGAGAAGTCAGACTATCTCTTCTCACTCTCTTGTGCTCCAAGCAGTAGCTCAGCAGCAGTTGCATCTCTTCTCTGGTTTTGGCTCCTGCTGTGTCCCCTCTCTTCTCTGCCTTGGATCCAGCCTGGCAGCCCCAGCATTTTCTGAGAAGCTCCTTCCGCTTGGCTCCAGGGTTCACCGAAACCCCAGCTCAGAGACTCTGGTAATGCCATAGTCTCCCTTTGAGCTCCAGCTCTGGTAAAATAGAGACTTTACACTTCGGGATGCTTTGCAGTCCCAGATCGACCCTTTCAGCTCTTCTAACACAGGATGTGAACAGGCCATATTACCAAAATGTTAAAAAGTGTAACTGTCTTAAGATATAATTAAATGCAGGGCCTCAAACAAAGTCATCATGAATCTGTCTCTTTCTCCCCATTTCTGGATTCTTCTGTTCTCTCTTTGCATTGTCTTCATTGTCAGGCTGGCTCCTTCTATTTAGCTGGAAAGATGACTGTTGGTTGGCACAAGTCTACAGCCTTGTGGCTCATAATTCAAGTGAAAAAGTTGTTATCTCTTTTTCAGAAACCCTACATTAAATCTCAAGGTGGAATTGGATTAATTTGCTAGAAGGTGAAATTCCCTGATCATGGCCATTAGTGGTAACATGTTGTTATTTCAGCCTCATCTGAGTATTTTTGAGTGAGGAGTAGTGTTTACTCAAAAGAAAGGATACTGGGAAAACAACAAGCATCTAATAATACAGGGAGATGCTGAAAATTCTCCATTTACCCCTCCATATCCATTCTTCATCTTTTTTGGACCAGAATTTGTACCCAGGAATCTCACTTCTTTGGCACCTGTCCCCGTTTGTCCTCTGAACTTTTGTTGAGTACAGCCAGTGGAGCACATTGCCAGGGGAGTAAAAAAACCAGAAGAAAGAGCCTTAGGGTGTTTATTCTACCCTGCCAGGCAGTGGTTTGGCAGTGGCTGTATCTTTCAGTACAGCAGCTCTTGTGGGGCAGTCTTTCCTATCTGCAAGTTCTCCAACACTCTGATAAGAGCTGCCGCCTCCCTGTTCCTTCAATCCCTATAGTGAGAATGACCTTCACCACTGCTAGTCCCTGGGTGCCTCACTACTGACAACTTCCCTTAACTTTGTCCACCCTAGAATGACCTTGATTAAACTCCCTTCAGTTATTCTTTTTTAGCATGCCAACGATCTCAGCTGGGACCTGGTAGTTACAGATTAAATGATTATCCCCACCTTATAGCTGACAAAGCCAAAGCCCAACATTTTCAGAAACTCTCTAAATATCACACAATGAGAGGAGCTGGGATTGGAATTGAAACTCTGGTTTGTCTGCCTCCAAAGTCTGGATACTAAAAGAATAATTTCCCTCCTTCTGACAGATACATAAACTGAAGAAGACACACATCATTATCATTTGCCTTGTCTGTCTGTATTCTACTAAGTATGATGGACCAGGCAGACAGGGTTTTTGGCCCTTAGTCAAACTGACTCTTAGGTTAAAGAGAAAAACAAAATAAGGTGGAGAATCCTACATCATAATACACAACTTGATGACTAGTTCTATTCTTCTTTTTGATAACATATGCACTCAATTTCTTATAGACTGTGAGGAAATGGTCCTTTCATAACCTAATCCAAAGAGTAACATAATTTTCATTCCCTTCCATCTCCTAGTACCTTTTTTATAGTGAATTGCTAGTTAATGCCTAACAGAGTAAAATTTCTGATCTATTTTTTTTTAATGTGTAGTTTTATGTGGAGGAAAACAGAGGTCTGGAGGAAACTTGGTCTCAATGAACTTTGATCCTCAGAGTAAGGCAATGGGAGAGTCACTAGCCATGATCGTAAACAGTGTCTTAAGCAAGATAATTTGTTTTAATTCTTTATCCTAGAACTTTCTCTGGGCCCAGATTCATGAAAGTGCAATTCAGAAGTATAAGTAGAAGACAGTTTGCTGTCCATGGATCCCAAGGATCAAAAAAAAAAGGCACAAAAACAGATGCTTAAAGGCAGTTAAGCAACCCTAACACAGAGTACTAAAGTTCATTCCCTTCCCACTTTATTTTCATAATTTCTCTGTGCCCAAATGAAGTCACCAAAATACATTATGAAAGTAGGAAGTCTAAGAAACTAAATGGAAAATAATAGCAGGGGTAAAGTACAATTAAAGATAGAGGTAGGAAAGCAAATGCAATGATTTATCTGAGATTTGACAAAACTTTGAAATTCAACTGAGCAAAGCAGGAAGTGACATGGGACCAGCCATGTCTTGCTAAGAAAGAAAGTTTTCTGTTCTATAGTGACTGTTCTATAGTGCACAGTTGTAAAAGGTCTAATATGTATGAGCAATGAGCAGTGTGGTTGGTGGGAAGAATCCAGTGAAGCATTTACATTTGGGCAAAACACTCATCTTGAGGTTCCCTGGCAGGTTCCCTTAACTTTGTCCACCCTGGAATGACCTTGATTAAACTCCCTTCAGTTACTCTTTTTTTAGCATGCCAAGGAAGGTAAGAGAGGTAACAAAAACAAAGAATATTGAATGGGTGGGCAATTAAAGCAACTTGGGAGGCTAAGATGGGAGGATGATTGAAGCCAGGAATTCAAGTTCAGCCTAGGAAACATAGTAAGACCCTACCTCTGCACAAAAACAAAAACAAATTTGTGAGTCCCAGTTACTAGGGAGGTTGAGGTGTGACAACCTCTTAAGTTCACAGCTATCGGGAGCTCTGATTGCACCACTAGACTCCAGCTCTAGATGTCAGAGTGAGGCTCTATCTCTAGAAGAAAAAAATACTTACAAAGTTATAAAAATCTTGCTTTCTATGTAAACATATGTCCCAGAGTTGGGTGGACTTTTCTCCAAAAGTACAGAGTCACAAAGGGCTATTTTGAGAAAAGTTGAGAAGACAGCAAAGGAAGATGAACAAAGGCACTTTGTGGCCAGAGTGTTTGCTGAGAGAGGAAAACCCTCATCTTCACGGTGCTAGGTAGTCACAGTGATACACATACACAAAACAATGACCTCCTTTCATTTCTTTTACAAAGTTCCAATTCCTCCCAGAACATTGACGACTAGTAAACATGAATCTTTGTATAGTAAAACAAGCTTCATGATTTGTGTTCGATTTGCTGCAAGTTTGCTGGCTCCTTTGTAGTTTATGTGCACCTTGAAAATAGAGATGGACTTTACTTATCATTGTTCTTATTCCTTAGCTCAATACCAGGACACATGATAAGCATTGACTAATGTGAGTTCTGATAACCTAATTTTAAAATTTTGATTTTTTTCTTCAAGATAGAAATATTTAGAAGCTACAGGAAAAGGTAGACCCACAAAGCATTATTTCAGGTTTCCATACCCCTTGATTTTTTTTCTCCAACATGGAGAATGTGGTAGGATTTCTATTGGTTCACCCTTTCTGCCTTTCTGCTGGCTGTTGGTGGCTATATATATATATAAATATATATATATATAATAAATAAATATATATATAAAGAGAATCTCAGTTATTTACCACAGAAGTACTTGTCACTAAATAAACTGCAGGCATCATTAATCAAATATAAATTAGTGGAAAAGGAAAGAGGTATAGTGGGTTGAATAGTTTCCTCTCTAAATTTATGTACATTTTTGTCTTAGTTCATTTGGGATGTTATTTAAAATAATACCATAGACTGGGTAACTTATAAACAATAGAAATGTATTGCTCACAGTTCTGGAGTCTGGGAAGTCCAATATCAAGAGGCCTCCCTATTCAGTGTTTTGTGAAGGCTTGCTCTCTGCTTCACAGATGATATCTTCTTACCATGTCCTCACATGGCAGAAAGGTTGACTAAGGTCTCTTGAGCCTCTTCTATAGGGCACTAATTCCATTCATAAAGGAACTACCCTCATGACTTAATCATGTCCCAAAAGGCCACATCTCTTAATACTATCACATTGGGAATTAAGTTTCAACACATAAATTTGAGGGTACACAAACATTCAGACCATGGCAATCTGGAAAATCAGAATGTAAACTTATTTGAAAACAGAGTCTTTGCAGATGTATTTGGGATAGAAAAAAGATGTTTAAACCACCTTTGTTTAGGGTGCATACAAAATCCAATGACTTGTGTCTCTATAAGAAGAGGGAAAGGCACAGAGACACAGGGAATAAGGCCATTTGAAGACTGTAGCAGATATTGGAGCCATGCTGCTACAAGCAAAGAAATGCAAAGAACCACCAGAAGCTGTAAGAAGCAAGGAAGTTCTTCCCTGCTAACACCTTGAATTGGACTACTGACTTTCACAATGTTGAGAGAATATACTTCTGTAATTTAAGTCACTCAGTTTTTGGTGCTTTATTATGGCAGTCCCAGGAAATTAATAAAGAAGGTTTTGTATTTAGCATATTGCAGGACATTGACTCAAGTAGGAAGTCAGGTTTCACAGATAGATAGTTAGATGACCTCTATATATTACATCACACTGTGTTATAAACACTATAAGTGGGAAATCAGCACTTTCAGCAAGACAAATACCACATTCCAACCATATTTACGGTTGTTGAGTCAGGGTCTCTTATTTCATGAGATTCCTTTAAAAACTACCTTATCAGCAATTGTCTGACTGAGAGCAAGAATAATTATTTGCCTCTTTTATATGCAGATTTTATATAGTTACACTAAATAAATGCTAATTTAAATAAATTAATAGAAACCATACTAAAGCAATTTATAAAAATATATATTAATTAGTCACTTATTTTAAGTCTTTAATAGTGAAGTCTATTAAAAATCCTCAGATCTGCAGGGCTCCATCTTGATACCTCATCATTCTGTCAAACTATAGGCTGAGGAAGAAACATTCTACAGGTTCTTTTAGAAGACCCCTTTGTATCCACCTTTCCAGAGAGGCATTTTTGAGGATTTCAGTCTCTAGATTGCCCCCTAGAAATATCAGAGATAAATCCATCAGAAACATGAATTACACTTAGGGGATGATCAACTGGGACAGATGCTTAGACCATTGGTAGAACGCATGCAGGACTATCCCTCTGACCCTTAAGTTTCTATTTACAGATATTGTTTATTAATGTCATCGTTTTACACAAGAAAAATAAAATAAAATCAGGAAAGCTGGGTGAATTCTCAAGACTGCACAGCTAGTAAATGTCAGAATCAGGTACTGAACTCCGTATTGTCAAACCCCAAGGCCATGCACCATATTGCTTTCCTCAAAATGTGCTTCAACCTGTTTGCCTGATTGCTCCTTTTCTTGAGCTCCAGAAAAGCAAACACCATCTGTCTATTCAAAACAAGTTAAAGTGACTATTTTTCGCCGGGCACTGTGAGAGTAAACAGTAGTTTATAATCCCAGCTCAAATAGTGTAATGGCTAATTAAAATATAATACATTTTTACTTCATTTAGATAGTCTCGTAGGATGATTGGAAGTAATTTTTCTATGTTTTCCACTCTTACTTTTGAGGAATTGGTTGATCCAGGGAGATGGGATGAAGTAAGTGGGAAGGAAGAAAAAGCCCCATAGTTTTTTATAAATCTTGGCAAAGTAAAAGGTCTCTTGGACATACCATTGCAGTGGATCCCCTGGAAATGAATTAGCAAGTGTCTTGTGCTTCCAGCTTCCTTGCTTTGTCATTTTTTCATGGGGAAAGAAAAGGGGGGATATCCAAGATGACCACCTAGAAGCAACTGACTGTCACTTCTCTTGCAAGGGAAGACCAAGGAGAGCCATGGCAGCCAGTGACCCCTGGCACCTTGAACAGGCTGAAATGGAGGATGCACACCACATCCTGCAGAGGACCCTTGGGATACACAGGGGGTAAGAAGGAGAGCGAGCAGGTGGCCTGCTTTGGAGTTGGGAGGCTCCATCCCCACCATGAGAATTATAGTCCTGCTATGTAGTCCTGCTGAATGTGTTGAAAATGGAACTGGGTGCTTGCTACTGACATGATATGTGAGAGTTCCCCTCTCCTCAGCAGCACAGGACTCCAGTTCCATGTACTAAGTGGCCTGGATATGGTACAGCTGGCATACTACTAGAGCCCACATAAAGCTGGAAAGCCATCCGAGCTTTGAATGCCTATAACTAACCAATCTCTAAGATCTCATACTCTGGTGGCCAGTCCCTAGGCCAAGAAAGATCCCGTACTGGCTTTATTCATCCCAAAGACAGGTTTTGGTACTTCATGCAGCACTAGTTTGGTGCAAGCTGTGGCAGCTTCAGCTGTAATTGAGTTCTGAACACAGACCGGTCTCTGGTGGAAAAGGTGGAGTTAAGCGGAAAATGTTGTAGTGCCTATCTTCCCATGGGGGCAGTTCAGACAGCAGTGTTGCCACAGCAGCCAAGGGGCCCATCCCCGCTTCCTATCCTCCACAAAGCGCTCATAGCTGGGGATCTGAACACAGTCAGACACAACAATAATAATAATATGAAGAGAAGTGTTGCTTCTCACAAATGAGGAAGAACCATTGAAAAACACAGGCAATACCCAAAGCCTTAATAAGGCATCACGGAAGGTACTCGCAGACCCCAAAACAATGGAACCCATCAGAACAATCAGTCTCTCATGACAGACACAGAGCTCAAGGGTAGACTTGGTGACTAAGCCTGTAATCCCAGCACTTTGGGAGGCTGGGGTGAGTGAATTGCCTGAGTTCATGGATTCAAGACCTGTCCAGGCAACTTGGCAAGACCTCATCTCTACAATAAGTAAAAACTTAGTGGGTGTGGTAGTGTGCACCTGTAGTTATGACTCCTTGGAAGGTTGAGACAGAAGGATTGCTGGAGTCCAGCAGGTTGACACAGGGGTGGCCATGACTGTGCTGCACTACAGCCTGGGCGATGGAGTGAGACTCCAACTCAAAAAAAAAAAGAGCTCAAACTATGGATGGCAAAAACAACCATGGAAAAACACAAGAAGATGGAAGCACAGAGCACCTAGACAATAAAAATAGTGCAAGAAATAAAAGTTAAGCTGGTCAATATAAGAAAGGTCAAGGCCAGGCTCGGTGGCTCAGCCTGTAATCCTGCTTGGGAGGCCAGGTGAGTGAATTGCCTGAGCCTGCGGGTTCGAGACCCACCTGGGCAACTTGGTGAGACCTCATTTCTACTATAAATCAAAAAAATTAGCCGGGCATGGTAGCGCACACCTGTAGTTCCAGCTACTTGGAAGGCTGAGGTGGAAGGATCACCAGAGCCCAGCAGGTCGAGGTGACTGAGTGAGACTCCAACTCAAAAAAAAAAGCAAACAAACAAAAGAAAGGTCAAATCTGAAATCCTAGAAATGAATAAATCCTTCCTGGAATTTCAAAGCACAATGATAGGCCTACATAGCATAATTGACCAGACAGAAGACAGAATCTTAGTGTAGCCATAAAGAAGGACAAACATATTGACTTCGCAGTAACTTGGATGGATCTAGAGTTGATCATAGTCAGTGATCTATCACAGAAACAAAGAACACAGTACCATATGTTCTCACTCATAAGCGGACCTTGAACAATTATAATACTATAAGAAAGGGATTGGTAGTAGTAGGAAACTGCCATGGGAGGGGGTGGGATTGGCAGTTGAGGGAAACTGCTAGGGGAGGGAGGGGCACACCTCATCAACAAGGGTACCTTCATAATCAACGTTTGTATACATAACCCTGAATTGGACCCTACATCTTTATTAAAAAAATTCTTAGTGCTTCAAGGTCAAACTATTAAACCTACCCTGTCTGACTAAAACAAAGAGAAAAGCCTCCCAAAGAATGAACAAAGCCTATGAGAGGTTTGGGATTATGTAAAGAGACCAAATCTACAACTGACTGACATCTGTGAGATAGAAAAGGAAACTGCAAACACCCTGGAACAAGCCTTCCAAGAGATCATCCAAGAAAATTTCCCCCATCTCACTAGAGAGGTGACCAACCACAGGCAAGAAATCCAGAGAACCCCTGAAAGGCATTATATGAGAAGACCATCCCCAAGACATATAGTAATCCATCTCCACAAGGAAATCATGAAAGAAAAAATTCTAGAGGCAGTTAGAGAGAAGAGCCAGACCACCTGCAGGGAAAGACTTACCAGAATTGCAACCAACTCTCAGTAGAAACCCTTCTCCAGAAGGAACTGGAGCCCCATCTTTAGTGCTCTTGAAGAAAAGCAATTCAATGGGAGAAAAAGGTCAAATATGAATCAATAAAATTTAACAGAGTAGATCACCAAAATCCATAACAAAATCTTCCAAAACCAGTAGAGAAAGTCACAACCAGAGATAAATTTTGGCCAACTATTTTTTTTTTACTAATTTTAAAAACTGTGGTAAAATACATATAACAAAGTTTATCACCATAATTATTTAAGTGTACAGTTTAGTAGTGTAAGTATGTTCACATTATTGCTCAATCTCCAAAACGTTACCATCTTGCAAAACTGAGACTCTAACTCCATTAAAGAACTCTCTGTTTCCTCCTGCCTCCCAGCTTCTGGAAACCACCCTTCTACTTTGTCTCCATGAGTTTGACTACTTTAGATACTTCATATATTAATATGTGGAATCATCATTATCTTTTTGTGACTGGTTTATTCTACCTAGAGTTTCAATGTCTTTTAAGCCTGAATAATAGTCCATTGTCTGTACATGCCATATTTTCTTTATTCATTCATCTATGGATGGACTCTTGCATTGCTTTTCATCTTTATTATTGTAAATAATGCTGCTATAAATATAGATGTAGTCTACCTACTATTTTAAATCACAATTTAAGCCCTTCCATTTTGAGAAAAATTCTACAATAACAGAATATGTTTTATTTAGAAATTAAACAAGAATTTCATTCTTAGATGCAAAAAGAAAAACAAATTATTTCTTCTTTGAAGTTTGGAAAGTGCCACCGCATGGTTTATTTCTACATAAGAATGCTTCCTGCCAAAAATATTCCCCATCATCTTCCCCTCCTACCACCAATAGCTTGTATTTTTCCTTCAGACTTTTCAATCCTTTAGAAATGTTAGATGGAATTTCAGAGTACTTTGCTGCTTCTGAGTTGTGTGCTGAGAAGTATCTATCCCATAGGGAAGAAAAGAGAGCTGATAAGGTAGCATGCACACCTCCAAATCTCTCAACCTGAAAATAATGTTCTGGATTTTGGGAGCATACTTTTGGATTGTGCTGATGCTAAATGCCTCTCATATGGTCATTTCCCATTACTAAATACTAAATTAACCTGCTTTATTATGTGTTGGAAATATAAATTTTCTGATTGTTTCCTTTGCTCTTGTTGTGTTATAGTAACTTTAGAATGACAGCCCGCATTTAGGGATTCTGTCTTAGTCCATTCAGGCTGTTATAACAAAAATATCATAGTCTGGGTAGCTTATAAACAACAGCAATTTATTTCTCACAGTACTGGAGGCTTGGAAGCCTGAGATTAAAACATTTCAGGTTTGGTTTCTGGTGAGGGTCCACATCTGTTTCACAGACTATGGTTATCTTCTCTCTGTGCCCTCATGGAGTGAAAGGAGCAAGGGATCTCTCTGGTATCTGTTTTATAAAGGCACTAATCCCACTTATGACCGAATCACCTACAAAAGATCCCACACCTAATATCAACATATTGGGGGTTAGGATTTCAACATGTGAATTTGGGGGAGATATTGGTCCATTGCAACTGCTTTGATGATCTAATTCCTAATGTGGTGGAGGAAGCTTTTGACTGGTTGTACTGTATACATGTGTTGTGTCTTACTCTTCTGGAAGGTAAAATTGGTGTTCAGAAAACGTATTTCAAGGGAAATGACTGTTGATTAAAGTCAATCTTATAAGCGAATTCTTCTCATCTTTCACCTCTCCTTTTTCTTTTTTTCCTCTCCCTCCCTCCCTCTTTCCTTCCTTCCTTCCTTCCTTCCTTCCTTCCTTCCTTCCTTCCTTCCTTCCATCCCTCTTTTCTTCCTTTCTTCCTTTTTAGGGTCTCATTCTGTCATCCAGGCTGGAGTGCAGTGCCTCTCCACACTCACAATTCACCACAACCTTGACCTCCTGGGTTCAAGTGCTCTTCCTGCACATCTGACTATTTTTAAAAAAAATCAGGTATTTCTGTGTTATCTAAACTGATCTTGAACTTCTGGGTTCAAGTAATTCTCCCACTTCAGCCTGCCAAGTGCTGGAATTATAGGCATAATCCTCCATATTCAAATGCTTCTCCTCTTTTTTATTTCCATCTTTTTTTTTCTTCTCCTCCTCTTCTCTTTCTTCATCTTCATCATCATCTCCTTCTTTATTACAAGGCGAATTCACAAAGTGTTTCTAGATCTAAGTACTGTTATTTTTGAGACATTAAGAGCTAGGCTTTGGAAACTCGAGACAACATTGCTCTAAGATCAGTGTTTCCTGAAGGGATGGGCTGATGGTTATAAAAGGAATGCCTTGCTTCATTTGTTTATTTATTTTATTTTATTTTTTTGAGTTGGAGTCTCACTCTGTTGCCCAGATGGGAGTGCAGTGGCCGCTCCCGGCCACCGCAGCCTCGACCTGCTGGGTTCCGGCAATCCTTCCACCTCAGCCTTCCAAGTAGCTGGAATTACAGGCATGCGCTACCATGCCCGGCTGATTTTTGATTTATTGTAGAGATGAGGTCTCGCTGCCCAGGTGGGTCTCGAACCTGCGGGCTCAGTCAATCCACTCACCTCATCCTCCCAAAGGTGCGGGATTACAGGCCGAGTCACCGAGCCCGGCTCATTTGTTTTATTATGGTTATACAACAACTAAAAAAATCTTGACAAGTATACATAAAAATTAACATGCTCATAACCACAGACACATATCTTATGTCTACTTCGATGTATTCTCATTTTACGGATAAGTAAACTGAGGCTTAGTTTAGCTATGGGACTTACCCAAGACCACATAGTTCATTAATGTCAGGGTAGAATATCTTACGCTGTAGTTTCTCAGGTGGTTTTAACTGATACTCTTTGGTAATAAACATAAAAGTTTTGTGAAATACTATAAATCTTCTGATAGGCAACTTCCTTCCTGTTCTCCATACTTTATATCCTTTATAATCACTGATATATTTAGATGATGGTTTATTTTCTGTGCATTTCTGCAAACTGATAAGATGGAGCTTTTATTTTTCTGTGACTATTAAATTTATTTTCAAATACATTAAACTCTGATCCTCCTAATTCTTATCCTCCCTTCATTATCTTCCAAACATCTTTTAAGAATCATATTATTTTAATTAGGAAGTTCTTTAGCTACATTCAAAAAATGATTTTTAAAAAAATAAATATTAATCAATAACTCCAACCTGTACAGACCACATCTGAAGAATGTCACAAATGTGTGTGAACTCTGAAGTATCTCAGTCTACTTTTTGTTTCTTCATTGTTATCTGTTTCTAATTCATCCAGTGTTGGCTGCTTCTTCAGACTAAGGTGAGTAAACATTAGTCCTTTATGTTGCTATGGGAACCTTAAAATTGATCAAGTGTGCACTTTAAAATATTTCCGGCCAGGCTCGATGCTCAGTCTGTAATCCTTGCACTTTGGGAGGCCGAGGCAAGTGGATTGCCTGAGCCCATGGGTTTGAGACCAACCCAGGCAACTTGGCGAGACCTCGTCTCTAAATCAAAAAAATTAGCCAGGTGTGGTAGCGTGTGCCAGTAGTTCTGGCTACTTGGAAGGCTGAGGTGGAAGGATTGCCTGAGGCCAGCCGGGTCAAGGCTGCGGTGACCGTGAGTGTGCCACTGCACTCCAGACTGGGCAACAGAGTGAGACTCTGACTCAGAAAAAAAAAATTTCCACATATGTTAACCTTGGGATGATTCTCTGAGGTGTGACCAGATTTTATTTTCCTTGTTTCTTGGAAGAGAAAACCTGAAGCACAGAGAGGTGAAGTGACTGGCCTAGGATCCTTCGTCAGCTAAGTGGAGCTGGATCCCAGGTTTCTTGTTTTCCAGTCGGGTTCTCTTCCTGTTCCTCCATGCTTTATTCTCAGATTGAAACATGATGTCTTTGACATTTCTCAGCCTGATCAAGTCTGTTTAAAGATATCTAAACCCCTTTTGTCTCATTCCATATGAACAAAGTTATCATTTAATCTACAACCTGATTTACTGAGTAAATATACCCATCCTTAAGTGAATGAATGAATGCCTTATAGAGTCAGGTACCAAGTTGAGTTTCAGTCCTGGGTTATTTATTGCCAATTTGGCACCCCCACTACTCCCTTCTGAGTTTTCCTCTGCCTCTCAGAGAAGTTGGACACTACATTTGCAGAATGCCCTTCCCCATATGGTTCCAGGTTGGTTTTTATCAAGAAATCCTTTTTTGGACATTTGGAAGGCTGAAAATAATGCCAGACTATTATTTTCTCGAGGTGGTTATAGGCAGAACTATGAACAGCCATGAGATTCTGAGAAGCTTCTCTGGAAAACCACTCCCTTTACTGTTGTAGACTGTGATGATGAAAGAGAAATTTCTAGAAGTTCAGGGGTCGTGGACAATGGACAAGGAACCACTCAGTTGGGAGCTGAAGCTGAAGAAGTCCGCCACGGCTTCCCTGACCTCAGCTTCCTCTAGTCTTCCAGTGGTTATGTAAAATTATCAACCACTCTATTAAGCTATTTTTTATTTGGATTGTCTGGAGCAACCAGTTTTCCTGACTACACTCTGATAAAATCATTCTTATGGTAAGTGCTAACATTTTGACTGTGACTTCTATTCCAATTGCTAAAGTATAATTTCAAAAATATAAAATTAAGACTCATGTAAATATAAGATGAACACATGTCAAGGATTTTGTTAAATTCATTAAATAATGAAGAAACCAGTTAAATATTAAAACCAGTTCAAAAATGTTTGAGGAGTTAGATGTTCATAGACAATTGAATGAAGACAAATTAGGATAAGGTATATGGGTTATACAGAAAGCTGGTTAATATCCTACAAGACAATACATGATAATTTGGGGGGTTATATTTTCCACCAAATTATTTGTATGTCTGCTGGACAAAAAGTCTATAAGTTAAGATAAAGCTTCTAGGACCCTAGTAGATATTTTTTAAATTGTCACCATCATGATATTAATTTGTTGGACACTTGAGAGATTATAGACAATATAATAGTATGTACGCAAACAATGTAATTATTCTTTCAACAATTCTGTGAGGTAGACTTTTTTTTTTTTTTTTTGAGTTGGAGTCTCACTCTGTCGCCCAGACTGGAGTGCAGTGGCCACTGCCGGCCACCGCAGCCTCGACCTGCTGGGCTCCGGCGATCCTTCTGCCTCAGCCTTCCAAGTAGCCGGAATTACAGGCATGCGCTACCATGCCCAGCTGATTTTTTGATTTATTGTAGAGGTGAGGTCTTGCTGCCCAGGCGGGTCTCGAACCCGCGGGCTCAGGCAATCCACTCACCTCAGCCTCCCAAAGGCGCAGGATTACAGACTGAGCCACCGAGCCCAGCTGAAGTAGACTTTTTTACCTCCATTTTAGAGATTTGAAAACTGAGGCCAGTGAGCATAAGTGAACTGTTCAAAGTCGTTGACTGAATTAGAGCTAGCATTTAAATATAAATTTGTCTGACTTTGAAGCCTGTGAGTTCCTAGCAGCCCACTATTATTTAAATAATTCAGATGCTCCTGACCTTCCCTAAGTAAATTAATAAAATCAACTTGAAGAATAGCAAAGTTGAAAATTAAGCACAGGATCATTACTGAATACAAAATGTTTTTACAAATGATCGGCTACATTGAAAAATAAAAGCAGCATAAACCAAGCCATGTAGACCTTAGGTGGACTAAAGAGGAGCAAGGGTTTTAGATTATTTAGAAAGAGAAATATATTCGGAAAAATTTTTATCAATCTGAGATTAAAAATCCAAAATTATCGTCTCTACCAGATTTTTTTTTCATGGCTTGTGATGTGCAAAGTATAAAGTATAAAACCAAGCATAAATGCAGTTTTTTGCCTTTAAGCAGGTCCGATCTAAGAAGAGTCTCTCAAACTGGAGTAGCACATGGAGCCTACTTATGGGAGGGAATGGGAGAGAGAAATCTCTCAGACTCTGAGTCCATGTCCCCCCATCCCAAGATCTAGAAAGCACAGTTTGAGAGACGAATCATTCAGAATCACGGTAAAAACTGGCCCGACTATTTCTGGTGTTAGAATAAGATAAAATATGTACCTTTCAATGAACATTTTTCTAGTATTTGAAATATTCTTACTTTAATTCCAGACAGTATAAAACTAAATTCTTATTTTAGGTTAAAGAAAATAAGTGAAAACATGGACAGCAGAAATAAACGAATAAGTATGAGCAGTGGTTGAAAGCAGAGACTCTGGAGTGAGAATACCTGTGTTCAAATCTTTACCACTTTCTAGTTGTGAAATTTTGGCTTTCAGGCACTCAATCTCTCTGTGCCTCATCTGTAAAAGAGGGATAATAAAAATTCTCTCTCATAGATTTCTATGATGATAAAATGAGTTGAGTCATAAAATGTTTGAAAAATTAGCAGGCTTAAATACCTACTTTTATTTTTAAAATATCTGTCAAAGCAGTGTTAGCTTTAAAAAGAAATGATCTGGGGAGTTGGTCCCAAGGAATCTTTTGCACTAAGTCTAAAGTTTGCATATAAAAACCCAGTCTGTACTGTTGAGAAAGGGATATCACACTTCTGATTAGCTCTGCTTAGTCTTTGTATTAGAAATGTAAACACTAGCTGTTTTAAGAGATAAAGTCTGACATCTCAGTGGCTTAACAGAGGAGAGGTTTATTTTTCATCAAGTAAAATCCAGTCTGCAGCAGAGGTAGGGTTGGGAGTGGGAGGATGGTTATCTCAGTCTGCTCAAGCTGCCATAACAAAATGTCAGACTGTGTGGCTTAAACAACAACAGAACATTTTATCACAGTTCTGGAAGCTAGAAATCCAAGATCAAGGTGCCATCAGGGTTGGTTTCTGGTGAGGGTTTTCCTCCTTTGTTGCAGATGCTACTTTCTCACTGTATCCTCACATTGTCTTTCCTCTGTGCTCTCAAGGACAGGGAGGGGGAAAAGGGTACACTCTGGGCCCTATTCTTCTACTTATAAAGACGCAGTGCAATCCATAATAAGGGTCTACATGGTCTTTCAGAGATCCAGAGGGGAAGAGGAGTCACCATCTTCATCATGAAACTTCTGGGGTCTCCCTGAGTGTCAACGTCTGGCAGCACCAAGGAAAGAGAACGAGAATTGTGCACAGGAGTGTAAGGCTCAAGGTCAGTCCTCATTTCTGCTCACATTCCACTTGCCAGATGCAGTTGCATGCCACCTAGCAGCAAAGGAGAATGGGAAATGTTTACAGTGTGGAAAGAAATGGATTTGATGAATAGCTAGCTATTAAAAAAGAGTAGCTACCCCATCTCCCTCACAGCCCTTGGCCATTCTAGACATGGAGAAAGAAAAAAAAAATGCACCTCTCTTTAATTCTTCCCGAGTATTTTCTAGCCGATATTACTTTCAAGTTTTTTTCTCAAACTTTTCTCACCTGCCATTGCCTATGGAGCTGTGTGACTCAGAAAGTGCATGAGCAGTGTGTTCATGGAAAGAGGCTGGAGTGTAAGGACACATAACGGCTTAAGTTTTAGCTCTAGAGGATGAGGAACCAGCCAGTCTGAGTTCATTTGAGAATGGATGTGCGGGCTTGTTCTACCTCATGCCTCAGAGATCTTGAGGCCCTCACATTGAACATTCAGAGTTACCAGATTTGCACACAGTATCTCTTCATATCCAAGAAAAGAGTCCCTGTGTATGCCCCACGTTTTCTGTCAGGATAGAAATGATTAGCACAAAGCTAGACTAGGACCCTAGAAAAAGACAATGGCAAAGCATGGATATCTTCTTTTCACCATTGCTACTATCTTTCCAGGAAACCCCATGCAAACTTGGGGCACACAAAAATCATGGCTTGGACAGGTTTCTCTCTCCAGCAAGAAAACCCCACCATGTCTCTGGGGGTCTTTCAGGCACCACTCTCAGCATAAGCTATTGGTTGGTTCAGGTATGTAAGGGGACCTCCCAGTGCTACTGATGTCACATGAGAGTCCCGGGTTCCAGGCCACAGAAGCAGCAATCTAGCTTAGGGGCATAGTGGGAAGTATGTGCCCTTGATTCCTTTATAAGAAATACCTTAGAACATACTTTCTAAGTTAATTCTTCCAGGAGAGTTATGCTCAGGGGTTTTGGCTCTTCTCTAAAGGATACAAATGAATGAATGTTCAATTATTTTTCCAGCAATCTGGGTTTAACAGTATACAAATTCTCAATTTTTGTTTCCTGAAAACAGTAAAATTCCATTGTCATTTGTTTTCCCTATGCAATCTCCTTTACTGCAATTTCAAAGTAAGCCTTTCTCACAGCCCTGAAGGGCCTTTGTCTTTAGGTTGTCAGTAAAAACAAATGGGCCCTTTGACTCAGTGGGTTGAGATATGAGTGTACTGAAATGTGTCCAACAGGCCGTTGCCAGAGTTGCTGTTTTGCACATTTTGTCTGAACTGAAAGAGTCCAAGGAGAATTCTACTTGTGTAGGTTGCATAAGAGCCGACAAAAAAAGCTGAACTGGATAGGAGTATAAAGAAAATAAGTGAAGCAAAATATGTGATATATGCCACAGATACTGCAGTAGAGAGCAAGACAGTGACAAGGTGCAAAGGGGCTGCAAATTTATTAAGTGGTTCAGTCCTTCCTGAGAGCTCTGTACCATATCTTCTTCAAACAGGTGCAGATTTTGCTTTTAGTTTTACAAAGATTAGAGCAAGAAAGAAGCTGCTTTAAAAACAAGAAAAAAACTCATCAGTTTCAGTATGCCGTCTTGTATTATATTCTATTTTGCCCTTATGGTCTATATGTCATCTTATTCTCTCATTGTGCCACGTGTATAGCAGGAGCTAAATAAATGTCTGTTGTATTGACTGGTTCAGCTCTGCTCTCTTCTCTACTGAGTAAACCAACACCACATGCCACTGGCTACCTCTTAAACAATTATTATTTTTGTGTTTGTTCATTTCTCCAACAAGCATTTCCAAAGATGTAACATTCAGTCCTAACATTAAACCTGTCGCTTCTGGAGGCATTGCTTGCACTCAACTCAGGTTATGCCAAGCTGACCTTTAGACGTATTTGAGGGCAACTCTTCTTTCTTTATAGCTCTTCATAGGTCCCAACTGGAGTCCCTGAAAACAAAAGGCATATCATATATTTAATCTATTACCTTCATTTTCCTTCAATGACAAAGCATCATATGTTTCCACATTCAGAAATAAAGGAATTCATAAGTCATCATGGGAAGACCATGACTTTGGATTCGGACTAATCTATATTCTAATCTACATCACATGTCTAGCTTTGAAACTATGGGTAAATTGCATGACCTTTCTGGGTCTATTTCTTCATCTGAAAAATATTAATACTGACCTTTTCAGGTTGTTCTGGGAATTCAGTGACACAACATGTAGTTTTTTAGTGTTCTATGCCTGATCTAGTCTTTATAAACTTGCATCTCAATTGATAATAGAGGCAATCATGCGATCTTGGTCTGATCCAGGAACTGACAAGTCATTTAGTTAATACAATCTGTTTAGATGATCTTCAGATTTTCAGATTTCCTTCCCTCTCCCTGAACTTCTCCAAATGTCACCAAGTCATATGAGGGGTGTACTTTGTCCTTGTGGTTGAGGGGAGAAAAGTCTCAGATCATACAACTCTGATGACTCTTTTCCCAACTGTGGAGAATCTGGTCTAACTCTATGTATGTGGATAATTGCTGAGCTATGACTAACTAGCTCTGTCTATCTTTTTAGAGTAAAGTTTTGGTACCCACTGCTGGAATCCAAGGTTGCAGACGTTTGTGTGTGTTCAAGTCCACCCTCATTTTATCTTATCTGCTCTGACCCCAAGCCTCTGATAGGTGGCCTCTCTCCTTTCTCAATACTTCCATATTCCCTCCAGGGCATATGGGAAATTTTGAATCCCTGACATACCAGATGTAGACAATGGGGAGCCAGAATCTTTACTGTGGACTCATCACCTGAACCCCCAATCCTGCAGTCTCCCCATAGAACTTCTCCAGAGTCACATGGATCTGGCTTCCTGCCAAAGGTATACATTGTTTAGGGGCCTGTAAGCTCCACCACAGTCTGTCCTGAAAAGTAGGCTACTCCTCTGACATTTGTATGCTGCCTCATACCTATTTCTATGTTCCCAAAAGACGTCTGCATTTGATGTATGATTCTTATATAGGGCAGTGGGAGCTAGAATCCTTCTGTTCTACTTCTTTTTTCTGCTTCAATTATCTTTGAGGATGGGAAAGGGTAAGCTTTTCTGTTACTTTCTCTTCCTGTCTGCATGGAACTTGTCCTATATTATTTGCTCCTCATTCCTAACTTCCTTTAAAACTCCAGTTTCATTGTTCAACCCAAATGATTAAATTAGGTGTCTATGTGTCTGTCCAGTCTATTATAACAAAACACCATAGATTGGGTGACTTACAAACAACAGTAATTTATTTCTCAATGTTCTAGAGTCTGGCAATCCAAGATCAAGGCACCAGCAGATTTTATGTCTACTGAGAGCACATTTCCTGGTTCATAGATGGTGACTTCTCACTGTGTCTGCATATGATGGAAGAGGTATGGCGTCTTTCTTGGGTGTCTTAAGAGAACAATAATTCCATTCATGTGGGCTCTGCCCTCATGACCTAGTCACTTCTCAACGTGACCTTCTAATACTATCATGTTGGAAGTTGAAGTTTCAACATAAGGATTCTGAGAAGCCACAAACATTCAGACCATAGCAGGGTGCAAGGAAGAAATCAGTCCAACTATACGAAAACTTATGTAAGAAAATATCTCTAAAACCTTATTGCTGCTACAGATGGAAGACACTTGGTGTGGAGCTTGGAATTTTCTATGAACTCAATACAGATTAATAACACTGAGAAGAATCCAAATGTTACATTTAGAATTGACAAATTCAAAACATTTTATGAGATAATCACCAGGCTCATGCTGCCCATTTCAATGTCTCTGGACCTCTGCTAAACCTACCTTGATTAAATAAAGACATTTGTAAAGGGTTGCATGATGGTTGCCCCACAAAGCTCTTTAAGTAACCAGTCCCACTGTTAACCAGCAGTGACCTTAGGAAAGTTCTTCAAGTTAAAGTTAACCTATATTCCAAATAGCTAATGAAAAAGAGAATGTCAACCTCAGAGTATATGCTTCTCTCTTCCTGTTTATTTGCAGATGATTTTTAGTGACTAGAAAAAGAACCAAAACTATAAATGCAGCTTGTCAACCACAACAATGTGCTTTTTCAACCTTCAGTTGATCAAGACATGAAAAGGTTATAATTTCATTACTTTTTATATAAACATAACTGCATATTTTCACAGCTTTGCTTTAAGACTTAAACTCCTCCAGCTGAACATAAATTGCCAGGAAATGTCTGTCCAGTCTATCACAGTGTCTTAATTAAGCAAATGCATAGAAATTATATGGGGGCCTCAGCCCATGGGACTCACCAGGTGTAGTGAATTCTGAAGAAGCAGTTGTTACAGATTTCAGGGTGTGCTAATAGTACCTATATGCTGAAGGAAAACAGAAATAAATATTTTTTTTCTCCTACCAATCTCTTCCTTTTAAAAAAGACCGTAACTAATACATTTTTTTTTTGAGGTGGAGTCTCACTCCGTCGCCCATGTGGGAGTACATTGGCATGCCCACGGTCACCCCAGCATCGACCTGCTGGGCTCAGGTGATCCTTCTGGCTCAGCCTTCCAAGTAGCCAGAACAACAGGCATGCGCTACCATGCCCAGATAATTTTTTGATTAATTATAGAGATGAGGTTTCACCAAGTTGCCCAGGCTGTTCTCGAACCCATGGGCTCAGACAATCCCCTCACCTCGGTCTCCCAAAGTGCTGGGATTACAGGCTTGCACCATTGTGCCCAGCCACTAATGGATCCTTAAGGTTCAATTTTGGTATGACTTCTTTCCAGATAATTTCTTGGTTTCCCTTTTCCACATTCCATTAGGTTGTACTAAGGGACTTCCTCTGTACTTCTACTGGGAAAAGCATTACTTATTATACTATCCACATCTCCTATAATTATTTTATTATGTTTGTCTCCCCAGCAAGCCTGTGGCCTTGCTTTGAAGTTGTTTTATTCATCAAAATATCACCAGAATTAAGTACAATTTCTGGTCCATTGTTATTTCTCAAAAAAGTTTATTGTTCAAATAAAATTCACCAAAAAAAAAAAAAAAAAATCACCATTTTAAACTATTCAGAGCTGTTTAGTAACCACAGAAGCAAAGAAAATACTTATTTTAAATTTTTATCTCATGACTAGAGCCTTCAGTGAGCAAACCTTCAGTTAATTCACTATCTATTTTTGCCAAGCTGCTAACTAAAACATTTTGGACTGTATTCTCCATGAATGCTTGTGTTTCTAATAATTCATTCCTCAGAGGGCTTTACTGGGGTTGGGGGTAGAAAGGGGCCGCCTGGTAAACAGCAGATGCCCAGCAGGCCTGAGGCACGTCTGACACATGGATGATAAAGGAGATGGGGAAAAGGGAGCAGCAGCTCCCGGGTTGACATATTTAAGAGCCTGAGGAGGTGCATTGCTTTAAAATTACTGATCATAAGAAAGAGTTCCTGCAAACGATGTGGGGTGTGCACCCTTCTGTCCACACCAATTCAGTTGGTAAACACAGAAAAACAGAATTCTCCTTGGGTACTTGAAGCTCATAGAAATGTCAAGAGTAAAAGAGATGGTGTAGTTGGAATTCCTGCACAATTTAAAGCTCTCACCTGAAAACGAGAGACAAAGAAAGAGCTGAGAATGAACAGACCAGGGCATCGAACAGGAATAATATATGACTCAATACTTGTCCAAAGTAAGAGAGATGAAATATTTACTGCCTTAGAAAAAGTAAAACATTCACCTTTCTGAGGTCATGGCCTTCCAAGAAGAGATATTTTAGCTGCAATAGATGAGCACTTTCTCCAAAAGGCTGAGGGCTTAGCTTCCTTAATTCTGCAGAAAAAGAAAAAGATAATGCATCCACAGATGTTCAAAGAGGGAGAGAAGAAGCCTTTCACTGTATCCATGACTGCAAAGATATTCATTGGAATATGGTACATGGAATTTGCATCCAAGAGAGTACATTGGCCCTGTTGGAGAAAGATTCATTTGGTTAATAATTGCTTAATTTTCTTCTTTTGGAAATTTGACACAACAGAATCTATTAATTGTGTTAAGCAAAAAATGATAAGAGAGTCCAAGAAGCAAGAGGCATTCTCTGTCCCAAAGGAGTTTATGGACTCGTTGAGAAGATTATATAAATAGATGAAAGTCATCAAACAATGGCATATATGCTTGTCATAGAGTGGGCAATTGGTTAATATCTATATGGATTTCTGCTTAGTGGTCTAATTACTAGTATTAAGTCCATAATGTCTTCTAAACTATGATTAGCCTAGACAAACAGTGAAGCCTGTGGTTGGCACTGCCTCCTACTTGGGCCTGTACTCTGAGTCCCCGTAGCTTGCTATGGTGAGGAACCACTACCCTTTGGTCTCATGAAGCCTCTTTCAGATCCTGGCTTTCTATCTGATCTTCTCACCCAGTGGCCACATTTCCAGCTTATTTGCCAAAGAAAATTAATCTGCGTGATTGTGAAAGTAAGTCATAATATACACAAGTGAGATAATGCATGATGATTTTGTGTTTAGACAAGAAGATGACAGACTCAGACACAAAGGGAAGACATTGCATGTGGAGTCAGAAGTGCAAAGTGACGATCCAGATCTGTCTCTTCTAAGCATGTGCCCCTGGACAATTCACCAATTCACAGAGCCTAGATTTTCTCATCTTTGCAGAGTGGGGATTCCAACTGTAGCAAGGCTTTGCCGGGCTGGTAGTGTGGGCCCACCAGGAGTGAACAGTCTGGAGTCCATTTTATTTTAGCAATGGCTTGTTTGATTAGAAATGCGTGTGTTATCTCATCAACAAGGGTACCTGCACAATGAATATTTGTATACCTAACCCTGAATTGTACTCCACAATTTTAAAATAAAAAATTTAAAGGTTAAAAAAAAGAGAGAGAAATAAGTGTGTTCCTGGAAGTCCTTTTTTGGTGAGTGTGGGCACGAACAAGTTGAACATAGGTTATAGCCAATTTTTTCAATTCATGTGTGACAGTCTCATGAAGACATGGAGAATGTAGGTTACTTATAATAGAAAAGCAACATAATTTTCTCATAGGGTTGTTATGAGCTATGAGTGTTAACAACCAACTGCAGTGTCCAATAGAGTGGAATGACTGCCTGAACATTTATTGCATCTTCTGTTTTACAAATAAAATTATTGGGAAAAACTTTTGTTAGCAATAAAAACAGAAGGCTTAGACTAGTGAAGGGAAATAATCTGGGGTTTGCAATCTTAACTCCAAGGTGATGGCCACACAGTCTGCATTTCTCTAGAGGTCACCCTAGCTGCCGGTTTTCAGTACCTTAAGGTATTGACTTCATCCTATTTGTCTCTATGTTCTCATACAGCATCTAATAAAGTAGCTTATTGCACTAGAAGCTCAATATGGATATGTCAAAAGAAAAATGAATAAAGTCATAACTAGAAGAACATAGCAGAAATGGGCAGCGATACTAACATACAGGCAATACTGTGTTCGCCGAAGTCTTATTTAGTAGCCCACAGTCTGGAAATGCTATGCTTGTGGGGTGCAGCACTAATTAATGAACTGCCAAGTGCTGAGTTCGGGAACAGCAGAAGACAATTATAGCACTGCTGCTGGTAAGGCAGCTCTTTCATCGGCATGTAAGCCCTCCATAAAGGCGCAGAAATGTCCATTTTAATAAAAACAACCTTGGAGAATCATAGGAGACAGGAGAAGGATCTGTTCTTTATCCCCGACAGTGTGGTTGTCTCCCAGAATGAGGTTTTGCCAGCCTGATGTAAAATCCTTGTCGCAAGTCTTGTTTATATTACAGGTTACCTCCCAGTGCTCAGTAAAAGAGATCAGGCAGAAGTTGTGGATATTAAACTCCCACCAGGCCACCTTTCATGCCGATCTAAGTATAATTTGACTTTACTCTTAGGTAAGAAGGAAATGAGTAATTGGGGCAAATTGGTATTGAGCCAGGCACTTTGTCATATGACTTAGATTCTGAACTCAGATGAACTTGACCTCCCCTACAGAGTCCCTACCTCTGCCAGATCTGTGTCACTTGTGTTGTCTCCCCCATGACTGATGACTCTCTGCCCTCAATAGCCCACCTGGGGATCTCTCAGTCTTTGTTAACAACTGGAGAAACCTACTTACCTCTTTTCCCTTACACATCTGGTTAAAGATCCCAGTGTTCAGAAGTCTTTGCAATCCTTTGCAACTCTAAAAGAAAGGTTCTGTACTTAATAATTATTTGTGGTTTGGCAAGACCTAAACCCCAGCAGTACAGTGTTTTTATTTTTGTTTTTGTTTTCTTCTGAAGTCAAGGATTCTGAAGTCAGAGATAAGCTGGCTAATTAGAGACATTTTTATTTGTTTGTTTAAAAACTTCATGGAGAGTTTAATCAAGATAAGTACAGTTCATGTGCTGAAAATAGTCACAGAACACATTTGAGTCCTATGGGGGCTGGGTGAGAGGGAGACATAGTATAGAACCCTCTTGGTTCATGTGACAATGCCAGAGAAGCTGGAGTGGGGGGTGTTAGTGTTCTTGTCAGTGCTATCTCCATCAGGGGTTAAGAATGGAGTTGGTTAGGAAGGCCAGTGTTTGAGATAATTCAACCCCTTTCTGAGATCCAGAGAATTAGAAGCCAACAAGAAGTTGGGGCTGGTCTAACCGCAGTGAGTAGAGAGGACTGGGTGTTCTAGCAGAGCAGAGATCATATTTTGCTGGAAGGACAGACTCCTGGAGATCAGAGATTAGAGACAAAGAAATCAGGACTGGAGTAAATGTCTTGAAACAATCAGGGAAGGAAATAAGTGATAATTGCAATATGGTGATTATTTTAGTTTTCTAAAACTGATATAATAAATGTTTACAAACTTAGAAATGTAAAACAACATAAATTTATTTTCTTATAGTTTAAGATGTCAGAAGTCAGCCAGGCTCGGTGGCTCAGCCTGTAATCCCAGCGCTTTGGGAGGCCGAGGTGAGTGGATTGCCTGAGCCCACGGTTCGAGACCCGCCTGGGCAACTTGGCAAGACCTCATCTCTACAATAAATCAAAAATTAGCTGGGCGTGGTAGCGCGCGCCTGTAGTTCCAGCTACTTGGAAGGCTGAGGTGGAAGGATCACCAGAGCCCAGCAGGTCGAGACTGCGGTGGCCGGGAGCGGTCACTGCACTCCAGTCTGGGCAACGGAGTGAGACTCCAACTCAAAAAAAAAAAAAAAAAAAAAAAATGGGGGGGGGGGGGCAATGTCTAGGTATTAGAAGAGCTATGTTTATTTCTGAAGGTTCTAGAAGAGAGTTTATTTTCTTGCCTTTTCTAGCTTTTAGAGGCTGCCCATATCTATTGGCATAGCTCTCTTTCATCAGATCTTTGTCATTATGCCATCTTTCTGGTTCTACCTCTTCTAAATCCCTCTTTGAGCTTTTCCCCCCTTTTTGCATATTCACAAGAATATATTCTTAACGTTAATTTCTAACCCAACTTCTGAATTCATCTTGGCTATTGTATTTAAAATTTTTTTCTCATAGCAGTCTTGTGTTCTAGATATAATACCTCCTCTTAGCCTACTGAGATTATTAATCATAGCATTATTTTGCTTTTCAATCTTTCTTCTTTTCCTCTAATTCCTCAATTTTCTGAATACCTTAGGTTTTCTGGATATCCTCTCTCACCTTGCCTGCAGAACACAGACAGGTGGTCAGGAGCTACATCCCTGGCAAAGGTAGAGGAGTTGTCTCTAGAGAAACAGAAATGCCCTATCAACATGTTGTCAGTTAGTAAATGGATGCTCAGTAAAAGAGCGAAACCCTTGGTCAACCTCCATGATGAAACCCATTTGTTAGCAAACACGATCTATGTTTTCTGATCCTTTTGAAACTAATTAAAGGCTTGGGGTCTATGAATGTTACAAGCATGCAGACTCTTACAAAAACTCTGTGTTCATCTCCTAACCTTCATAAAATCTGATGTCCTTGAAGTCTATCAAACACTTATTTGATTTCTTCTCAGAATTGTCCTCCTGGGGTGTATGAGCAAGGTATTGTCTATTCAAGTAGCCATTCACTAAAAGAATACAAGGAATACAGAACTGAAAGACATACTGCCTGTTTCTAAGAAGACCAAAGTGCAGAAATACTAATATGCATTTAACTAGTATGGCACATACTATGGTCTGAATGTTTGTGTCACTCCCAAATTCACAAGTTGAAACTCTAACTTCCAAGGTTGATTAGTTCACGAGGGAGAAACCCTCATGAATGGGGTTAATGCCCTTATAAAATAGACCTTCCTTGTCCCTTCTACCATGTGAAGACGTACTGAAAAGGCACTATCTACAACACTGAACCAGACACTGAACCTGCTGGTGGCTTGATCTTGGACTCCCTAGTCTCCAGAACTATAAGAAATGAATTTCTTATTGTTTATCATATACTTAGTTTATGCTATTTTATTTTTAGCAGCTCAAAACGACTAAGAAAGTAAACATTATTTTGATAGGAGTATAATGAGGAGATAATAAGGTGAAAACAAAATGCAATCACTGTTGGCACAGAGGAGAGAAATGTTGCCACTGCTTAGAGAAAGTTTTAGAAGACTTTCCAGAGCCGGGCTCGGTGGCTCAGCCCGTAATCCCGCGCCTTTGGGAGGCTGAGGTGAGTGGATTGCCTGAGCCCGCGGCTTCGAGACCCGCCTGGGCAGCGAGACCTCATCTCTACAATAAATCAAAAATTCAACTGGGCGTGGTAGCACACGCCTGTAATTCCGGCTACTCGGAAGGCTGAGGCGGAAGGATCGCCGGAGCCCAGCAGGTCGAGGCTGTGGTGGCCGGGAGTGGCCACTGCACTCCAGTCTGGGTGACGGAGTGACTCTAATTCAAAAAAAAGAGAAGACTTTCCAGAATGGGTAATCTTTAAACTATGACTTTCTGAAGTAAATGTGTGGGAGCCAAGGTGGAATTTCTAAGCAGCAGAAGGCATTAATAAAGGCATCACGAAATCTTGAAATGGCCTGTTGTTCTTGGGAAATGATAAGAAGTTATAGGTTGGCCATGAGAGGAAATGTCATTCTCAGGATCAAGATCAGTAGCCACTATGTTCCCATATCATGATGTTGCTTCAGAAAAATAGTTATTAGCATATTCCTTGAATTATTCCAGGCAGCTCATTTTCCTAGTCTTTTTCTCTGTGATGGTGCCTGTCCACCTATCATTTCCTCTTTCCTTAACTACCAAGCTTGCCATGTCTTCCATTACTTTAGCTCAGGAGAGAGATATGGGCTCAAAGCACCAATGACCAATAGAGGACAGACAGGAGGTTTGTTGAATCAAAAGGTAACAGAGAGGAGCAATTCCATCATCCATGCTGGGATCTGAAGTTTTAATCCACATCAGACATCTTTCTGGATTCCGGCTTTGGCTGCAAGTTTCAGAAGAAATCATTCAAGTATAGATATTTGTAGCTAGAGTATCTTGATGGACAAGACATGCTATAGTCTTTAACCCCTGTGCTCAAAAAACTCAGATCTCTGGTACATTGAGTCAGTGTTCTTTCTAATCTGCTTCATCCTGCGTAGGTCTGCAGAATCAAGAATCAACAAGGTCTCCAGAATCAAGAATCAACAAGGTCTCCTCCTTCAATGGAAATAGGATCACAAGCCACCAGGTGGCAGTGGTTGTTAAAAGTGGATGCAAGTCAAGAATATTCTGTACTTGTTCCTCTTTTCATCCTGGCCATATCTGAAGATTTTTGCATGAACTGAATTTCATCTGACACGCCTAGGTGGATCCTTCTTTTCTATGGGCAATGCCATTCTTTCAATTTCCTAAGCTAGGAATGTTGAATTATTTGTCATCTAATTTCTTAACTTGTGTTATCGAATCAATCTTTGCTTCTTATTAAAACACAGCTATTATTGTATGAATTTTCTCAAATATTATCAATAGCTTTTTAGCAATTTTGTTGTTATTAAGTAGGATCCAAGCTGTTCAGGCTAATAACCAGAGCTCATAACAACCTAGGCCAATTCACTTTTATATAAGCATAGAATCACATGGTTTGTTCACTGAAAGTATTTAGTGGAATTTGTACCAATTACAAATTTAAAAATCTGTAGAAAAATAATCACTACATATAATAAAAGTAAATAACTATAAGTCAAATCTATCAAAACATATTTATTATATCAATCATTGGCTGCATTCAAGTGATATTTGTGTATAATTATAAAAATATACATTTGTATAAATCAAAACATAAAGATTATTGATCTTCAACATTTTTATTACTGCTAGATCTCTCTACATACAGCATACCAAAAGCCAGTAAGTCATTCAAAACTATTGACCAAAGAGTGAAATCGCTGGCACTAAAACTTAAAGAAGCCATGGTTAGATGTTTTGAGCCAAGTTTGAGAATGTATGCCCAGAAACGCAGACCCAGTACAGACAGAATGTGTCCTGCCGTAGGTTCCCTGAGACACAGTATATATACATTTTCAAAAAAATTGCTCCCATCTTCTGAAGTGGCCAGCAGATGATAGAATGCTTCAATCGTGAAAATGCTTGCAGTTCCACCTACTGAATGTCAAACCACACTTTGTTCTGCCTCAGTAATTAAGATGTTTTGATTTACAAAGAACATTGCTAGGTCACTTCTTAACAAAGAAGCGAGAGGATTTTTTTCTTTATTGAAGGAGTATGGAAAAAGACACATTTATGTAAAACAATTGCTTGTATGCAAATTATTTGGGGTGGTGTTCTGCTCATTTGTATTTACTCAGGAAATGAAAGCTTTTAGACAGAAGCAAGTTAAAAAGCATTTTTTAAAATTTCAGTGACAGAGCCATTTTGCACTGTGGGAGAAGTGAGAAGTGAAGCAGCAGTTTAAATTCCTGTGATTCTGATTGGTGCTCAGATGCTACGCATAAGACAAGGTAAATATGCAGATGAGCAGGTAGGTAGAAAGGTTAGGTATGTTAGGGTCTGTTGGAGGATTACTGATTCCATCCTGTCTTTGTTCTACATCTGATATGTAGGTTTATAACTAGTACCTGTCAGTGAAATATTTAATCAACTTCAGTTACTCAGGCAAGAGGTCAACTTTAGTTTGTAGGCCTAGATTTTATTAATGCAGCTATCTTGGGCCACTGTTAAAATTTTCTTAAGAATTTTCCTTTTTGGCTCTATAGGCCCTCGAGTTCTACTGACTATAAGAGTTCAGTATCACCTCAGAATTTAACCACAGCCATGGTATAAAATGGTATATTCTCCTGTGACAAGAGCCAGCTGATTTTCCATGGGATAGACTCGTTTAATTCATTCACATCCAGGAAACAAACTCACCTATTAATTTAAGATTTTATGCTGACAGTCATAGTAATAGTATTACGTTGATGCATAAGTTTGTAACATTTGTTTTTAGCGTGGCAACACCGCAGTGTTGGGAGTTTGTCATGTGTCATTTGGAGTGACAATGCTGTGCCTGTAAATAGCCTTGCATTCTGCAGAATTGAAGAAAGTTAGTGCTGTTTGTAGGCTAAAGAAGATGGGGTGTCAGGTGGAAAAAAGTAAACACTTCCAACATATTCTTCTGTTTGAATTTTACAGAGAAGTAAAGGCAGCAGAAGTGGCTTGAAACATTTGTGCTGTGTAGGGGGAGAATGCCAAATGGGTTTGTCATTTCAAAGAAGGCCACTTTGATCTCAGTAATTCTCCACACTCAGGAAGACCATTGGGCTTTGATGGTCTTTAAATGCTTGAACTCATGGTGATCCATGTTACTCAACCTAAAATTCATGAATTTTGATGTACCGTGACCAGTCAACCATTGTGCAACATTTGCATTCCACAGGCAAGCTAAAAACGCTATGAACTTAAGCATCAACCCAATAATCTCATCTTGTGTGTATACAATAATTTATAAGGACATAAGGTGACTTTGTTATGTCATTTGACTCTCACAGGTATCATATGAATTGACAGAAGAGTATTAATTCTATTTTACAGAAAGGGGAAATTTAATTTCAGTAGAAATAAGGTATTTGGCCAAGATGACTTGTCTAAGAAGTGGCAGAAATAGGACCTACATTGGGTCTCCAGTATCCATTGGGTTCAGGTTACAAATATAGGCTGGACCAACTTTGGATGCTCAGAAAATATTAGGCAGCTGCTAAGGCTTTTTACTATCAGATCTTCCACCTGAAATCTGGAGAACTTGAGTCTGGGAGGCTCTGTCTCCGGAGAAAGTCCAGAAAAATCAATGAATTTAGTAAAGATAAAATAACTTTGTCCCTACCACTCACATATAGTTCTGAGACTCTTTTTTGTTTTGACAGTAGAAAAACCCCTTACATAAGAGCACTTTAAGTGTGTGTGGGGGGGGACATACCTCATCAATAAGGGTATCTGATCTCAAACCAGGTGAAGTGGTGACCAAAGTGAGGCCCAAACTTTACCTACACAATGGCTATCTGTACACCAAATCCTGAATTATACCTCACCTCTTTAAAACAAACAAAAAATCGCCGGGCTCGGTGCCTCAGCCTGTAATCCCGCGCCTTGGGAGGCTGAGGTGAGTGGATTGCCTGAGCCTGAGGGTTCAAGACCCGCCTGGGCACCTTGGCGAGACCTAGTCTCTACAATAAATCAAAAAATTAGCCGGGTGTGGTGGCACATGCCTGTGGTTCCAGCTACTTGGAAGGCTGAGGTGGAAGGATCACCTGAGCCCAGTAGGTAGAGGCTGCGGTGGCCATGAGCGCCACTGCCCTTCAGTCTGGGTAACAGAGACTCCCACTGAAAAATAAAAAAAATGTAATGCATGTGTTTGTATTTAAACATAATTGAGTGTATAAACTTTCAGTGTGTAATCCTAGCACTTTGGAAGGCGGAGGCTAGAAGATTGCCTAAACCCAGGGGTTCAAGACCAGCCTGAGCAACATGGTGAGACTTCGTCTCTACAATAAATCAAAAATTAAGCTGGGCTCGGTGGCTCAGCCTGTAATCCCGCGCCTTTGGGAGGCTGAGGTGAGTGGATTGCCTGAGCCTGCGGGTTCGAGACCCGCTTGGGCAGCGAGACCTCATCTCTACAATAAATCAAAAAATCAGCCGGGCGTGGTAGCGCATGCCTGTAATTCCGGCTACTCGGAAGGCTGAGATGGAAGGATCGCCGGAGCCCAGAAGGTCGAGGCTGCGGTGGCCGGGAGCGGCCACTGCACTCCAGTCTGGGCGACAGAGTGAGACTCTGACTCAAAAAATAAATAAATAAATAAATAAATAAATAAATAAAACAAACAAAAAAATAATTAATTTTTAAAAAGAACACTTTAAGTTGAGCTGCTCTGGTTGAAGGGAACTGCAAACTTGGCGTGGCTCTGTCCTCTCCACATGGTTTCTCCAGGTACCTGCAGAACAAAAAGATTCCAAGAAATACATTCAGAACATTTTTTTAAAAAGCATTTATAGTAGTCAAGATTCCTCATTTTAAGCAACAGAAACTGATTCTAGTCCAGCGAGGCAGAGAATGCATTTGTTTTAATCCTCTGAAGAATTTTGTTTGTCTCACAGCATCACTGGGAAGCTTGGAGAAGTGAATAGATGGCTGCCTGCCAGACACAAGCCTGAAATGGCACTCTGGAACAGGTGTGACGAGGACACCACTGCTTCATGTCTCGTGCTGTATTTGACCTTGGTATTTTGCACTCATATCTCTCTCCTGAGTTACTTAGTAAAGAAAGACTTGGCAAGCTCAGTAGCTAAGGAAAGAGAAGTGATAGGTAGACAGACAGAGTCACAGTGAGAAAGACTGGGAAAATGAACAGCCTGAAATAGTTTGAGGAATACATTAACAATTGTATGTTTCTGAAACAATATCGTGATATGAGTACACAGCTGCTACTGATCTTGATCTTGAGAATAAAAGTTTTCTCTCATGGCTAATCCATCACCTATAACTTATTATTTCTAAAGAATAATAAGCCACTTTAAGATTTCTTGATGTTTTTCTTAATACCTCTTGCTGCTTGGAAATTCCACCCTGTCACCTACATATTTCTTTCAAAAACTCTTAGTTCAAAGATTACCCAAGCTGGAAAACATGATTTCTACCTTAAGTCAAACTTTTTCACCTCCTGGCCTTGTGACCATGGGCAACTCACTATTCTGGGCCACGGTGCCTTCATCTATAAAATGCTGGCAATGAAGGGTGATGAAATAGTAAAGAAGGGAATGGAAGATTATGATAAATGATAACCCAGTTTACAAATATAAGGTATGACTATTATGATGGGCCCATCTTTTTTCTTTCTTTCAGACTCTGTGGATTTTGCAAAAGAAAAAAAATGGAGTCCAACACCCCACCCACCTACTCCACACACTTTCTCTGTGAACGTTTACATGAACCGTTCTCCTGACTCAGAATATTCCTTCCCGGGTCTGAATTATTTTCATTATTATAATTAATTTGTTTTGTGTGTGTGTGCAAAAGAAGAGAAATCAAGAACCCTAGCAAACCCTAAGGAAGGAGGGAAACAGGAGAGGTAGAAAGGAAGGTGGTTTGAAATAGGAATTAGGGAGACAGAAGGTATAGGTTAAATGTCGAGTCTGCTGGTGGACATGTCTAGCCTGAAGCAAAACTGACACACTTTTTAAAAGTTTCCAAGTTGATAATATACATTTGTTTATTTGCTTTTGAAATATATATATGGCAAAATGCATTCTTTTTTGGTGTATGGTGCTAGAAGTTTTGACAAATAGCACCACCGTTTCAGAATGCAGAATCTCTCCCAAAGAGCTTCCTCTTGCTGTACTTTGCCGCTTAACCCAACCCTCCTGCAACCTTTGACTCCCGAAAGCCACTGATTCATTCTCGTTCCCTACCAGAATTTAAAAATTGGAGATGAAAATTTTCCATCTGGATGGTAGATGCATTTTTTTCCTCTTACCTCAGTATTACCTGTGGTCTGGATTTTTGTTGAACTGCAGTTTACAGTAATAAAGTTCAGAGAAGAGCTATTGTCTTCAGAGCATTGCTATCATTGTTTTGGCAAATGCTCTCTGTCTGTGTGCCAAAGGAAGGTCCTGGGGGCGGGGAGGATATATTGTGTTTGCAAAAATGAACAAGATCTCATAGAAAGGCCATTTTCAGCACGGAATTGCAACCCTGGTATAAAATTAAAATTACTTCTCAATGAGAAACAGCCTTTATTAAAGTAAGTACAAATTCTTTCAGGAGAATCCCAGGTTTGATATAACTTTTAATTAAGTTTCTCAAAAGCTGAAGCTCATTTATTCTTTCCTCTGTCTGCCACCTAGCAGCAAGGTGCAGGGCCTGGCGTTCAGAGCTCTTGCTTTGAATTCTAACTCCAATTTGAGTTTTTAGATGTAATTTTGGCTCATTCCATGAGTTCTTCTGAAATTATTTTCTTGAATATCATCAATATCTACTTTTTGCCCCCATTTTCACTATAGAAATCTCTCTGGATAGGACTATTAAGAAGGGTTAGCTATCTTCTCTCAATACTGGATTGCAGTTAGTATTTTACAATGAATTAAACAAAAAGAATTCCCCAAACAAATTAAATTCCAATGTGCATTTATTTCTTATCCTGACTAGAGATAAAAAAGTGATGGAAATAAACCTCAGAAAAATGATTCTAGCAGCAATATTATGAAAAACATGTGAGCTTTTCAGTGTTTATCCGACTAGTGAAAGGCCAAATATGTACTGGGAAAAGTTTTAATCAACTTTGACATTTCAACCAGCATTTCATTTGGCATCCATACTAAAAACAACATAAAACAGAGCATACGTTTGTGGGCGACAAAAATCACTGTGCTTTTTTTCTTTCCTTCCTTCCTTCCTTCCTTCCTTTCATGTGTTTGCGCGTGCGCACGCTGGAGTCTCACTCTGTTGCCCAGGCTGGAGTGCAGTGGCGCACTCACAGCCACCGCAGCCTTAACCTGCTGGTTTCAGGTGATCCTTCTTCAGTCTTCCAAGTAGCTGGAACTACAGACATGTACCACCACACCTGGCATGTTTGATTTATTGTAGAGGCAAGGTCTTGCCATGTTTCCCAGACTGTTCTCAAACCTGTTGCCTCAGGCAATCCTCTCACTTCCACCTCCCAAAGTGTTAGGATTATAGGTGTTTTTTTGTTTGTTTGTTTGTTTTGTTGTTGTTGCTGTTGTTGTTGTTTTTAGCATGAAGTGTTGGAGACTAGATAGCCCACAGGTCAATTTAGAATGATCAGAAAGCAAATTTTCAAAAGTCACAAGATAATCCCACATACCTTTATTATCTTTGACCCAATCTGTGTTTCATTACTGTTAGAATATACCAGTGGGAGTATTAAACTGAAGTAGTAGAACAGAGGTGTTTTAAATACACTTTTGTGTACATTATGCCTCTGCTTTCAATGCTGTATTTATTAACAAAAAATCTCATTGATAGCACAAATGTATTCAGAATTGATAACTCCAAAATATAACAGTAGTTGTGTTTGCAGGAGGTCATCTTCCAGCTATCTGAACTGACTGTGCATAATATCTGATTAGAACATCCTAGAAAGGAACTAGTTCCTCTATAGGTATTGACTACATTTAAAAACAACTCTGGGCTGAGATGCTAAGATGGGAGGATTGCTTGAGGTCAGGAGTTTGAGTCTCGCCTGGCCACCATAATGAGACTCCATCTTTACAAAAATTAGCCAGGCAGGGTGGCAAGCACCTGTGATCCCAGTTACTTGGCAGGCTAAGGAGGGAGGATTGCTTGAGTCCAGGGATTTGAGACTGCAGTGAGCTATGGTAGTGCCTCTGCACTCCAGCCTGGGAGACACAGCAAGACCTGGTCTCAAACAACAAGAACTCTTCGAGTCTTATGTAGGAAATAATAAAATAAACATTACATATATATGCTTTTTGTTTTTAATTAGCCATACTGACAAACAGACTTTAGTTATTTCTTACTGCCTGAGAGCATATGGGTAATTGCTATCATCCCCTTGTGTTTTCCAAATGGTTAATGCATCATAATGGTGTAATCTGTGCTTAAAAATGGAAGATGGCTTGGAATTTGTGTTAAGGAAGAGTACCAAAGACAGAATGAGACACACAGAGTGTCAAATGTCTTGAAAATGGCATCCTACTTCCAACCTGAAATATTAGCTGCATCACTGATTAACATGTATAAGCTTGAATAATCTTAGAATTTCAGAACTGGAAGTGAGATGATGACATTTAGTTCTCTATATTTGCATTCAGCCCAGTTAAATTAAGGACTTGTTCAAAGTCACTCAGAGAGCTAGTAAGCAGAATAACAAGATGTAGAAGTTGGGTCCCACACTGCTCCATTTGCTGAACTCCATGTGAGTGCCAGAGGACAAAGGGGCCAGCTGACATTGACCACGACCCCTATGAAACTCTCAACATGAGAGGAGTCCCAGGCACCTGCTGATGGCCCTTTCTGATGAGTTTACCAAATCTCTGTCAGATTCCCAGGAAATAGTTTCCAGTCAATCAAATCAGTCTTATTAATAACCTTAGAAAGTTAATAATCAATCACCTCAGCTCTTTAAGAATTCATGAGTACCAGCCTTTCTTTGATGTGTAGCTATCACAATAACCACCTTTTATTCCATTCTTTTATCTAGTGTTTAATAAGCACTTAATTTATTCTGGGTATTTTGCTTTCTCTCTCTCTCAACTCTCACAATAAATTAATGTATTATAGCAGACATTTATGTTGGTCATTAACTGGTTGATGCTAGATTCATTTTTATTCCTTCCCCTACTCTGCTTAGTATGTCAGTGGGTGGAATCCAAGCTTTCTTGTCAACTGGTTTTCAGCTGATTTTTGCAGAGCTGGAAAACTCTTTTGTTGTTTGGAAATACAAGGGAGATCCCCCCAAAAATAGAATTTATTTATAAAAAATTGTGTATTTATTCTTACATGTTTTAACTTTAGTCATCTTCAAAGTTCTCTCTGTTTAATGCAACACATCTATCTAGACACTTTTTCCATTGCTTCAGTTTTTGAACTCATCAATTTTGATGCTTCTGCCGTTTTTTGTTTCACCTCTTCCATATGGACAAAAACGTGTCCCTTTGAGCACCTTTTTCATCCAGGGAAACAACAACAACAACAAAAAAACCACCTGGAGTGAGATTGAGTGAATAGGGAGTGTAGGGCAAGGAGGTCATGCTGGTTTTGGTCAAAAACTGCTGAAGTGCCCATTCCATAAGAAATAAGACAAGTGGGACCTCATCAAACTGCTGAGCTTCGGCAAAGCCAAAGAAACCATCAAGAGAGCAGGGAGATAGCCCACAGACTGGGAAAAAGTATTTGCCAACTGTATTCTGACAAAGGCCTAACATCTGGGATCTACAAGGCACTCAAATATGCTGAAAAGAAAAAAACAAACAGCCCCATTATAAAGTGGGCAAAAGACATGAATAGACACTTCTCAAAAGAAGATATGCAGGCAGCAAACAGACACATGAAAAAGTGCTCAGCCTCACTCATCATCAGAGAAATGCAAATCAAAACCACATTGAGATACCACCTAATCCCTGTAAGAATGGCCATCATTAACAAAACAAACAACAACAGATACTGCCAGGATGCCAGAAAAAGGAATGCTTCTACACTGCTGGTGGGAATGCAACGTCTTTGGAAGTACAACCTCTTTGGAAGACAGTGTGGCGATTTCTGAAAGAACTAAAAATTTACCTTCCATATGACCCAGCAATTCCCCTACTGGGAATATACCCAGAGGAACGCAAATCATTCTACAAAAAAAGATACTTGCACACGCATGTTTGTTGCAGCTCTATTTACAAGAGCAAAAACATGGAACCAACCATGTTACCCACTGAAGCAGAACTGGATTAAAAAAATGTGGTACATATACACAATGGAATATCATGCAGGCATAAGGAAGGACAAACATATGGACTTCAAGGCAACTTGGATGGATTTAGAGTTTATCATACTCAGTGATCTATCACAGAAACAACAGAGTACCATATGTTCTCACTTATAAGTGGACCTTGAACAATTATCATAATACTATAAGAAAGGCATTGACAGTAGTGGGGAACTGCCAGGGAAAGGGGGGTGGGATTGACAGTTGAGGGAAACTGTCAAGGGAGGGGCATACCTCATCAACAAGAGTACCTGCATAATGAACATTTGTATACCTAACCCTGAATGGTACCCCACATCTTTAAAATAAATAAATAAATAAATATATAAAAACTGCTGAACACTCAGTATGGTGTGGACAGGTATACTTGTAAATTCACCCATCATGAAATGGGCAAATGTGTTGAAAGAATTTCCAACAAAAAAGAAAATTAACTGAAATGAAACAAAGCCTCTCACAACAACACTAGTTGGTATAATAAAGCAAATGGGTTCCTGGAACACTTACATAGTGGGGGAAACCTGTCCAACAAAGGTCCTGCCCTCCAAAAGAGAATTCCCATTTTTTTGAGGGTCCCTCCTCATATACACATATAAAGCATCCTCCACCTGTACACTTGAGATGTATGTACTTTATTGTGTAAAAAGTATGCTTTGATTTTTGAAAAGTAATCTTTGGGCTCCATGGACATGTGTATCCCTTTTCATCTGGGATCATGCACAAGTTAGGAATTTCAGATGGGAGAATGTTTTAGCCTGGTTTATACTTGAGCACATACTTCTTCACCAAACACTAGAAACGTTTGCTGACCATTACCCTCTGTTTATAAACATTCCTCTTACATGAACCTTTTCCCTTCACCAGATCCCCCACTTTGCCTCTTGATCTACCCCTGAGAGTAGTCACTGAAGTTTGTGTGATTTGTAACATGGACTCTTAGGCAAAGTTTGTTTGATAAATTGTGCTATTGTATTTTGTTTTTTTGTTTTGTTTTTTGATTTGATAGCTGTTCAGTTCTACTAACTTATCAGGTTCTAAATACTTACTGAACTTTATCTTTGAAAGGAAGTCTATTAATAATACTTTCCAGATGATTTTATAAATTTGGGGTTATTAAATAGGAAGTTCTTTCTTTTTTGTCTTGCCTCATTCCTTGTTCCCATCCTTAAACATTTCCCATAAACTTCATGTCTCTAGAATTTCATTGATTACTCTTTAAGTATAGCTTTTAAACATGATTTGCCTATCCATTCTCTTTCTTTCTTCTCAATTATTACCCAAATAAACATCTTGCTTGGTTTGTCCCAGTTTAGGTATTTGGGGTCATTTCCCCTCCTGCTTAAGTTAATTAAAATTAAATCATTATAGCTGGACTCGGTGGCTCAGCCTGTAATCCCACGCCTTTGGGAGGCTGAGGTGAGTGGATTGCCTGAGTCTGTGGGTTTGAGACCTTCCTGGACAGCGAGACCTCATCTCTACAATAAATAAAAAAATCGACCGGGTGTGGTAGTGTAGGCCTGTAGTTCCAGCTACGTGGAAGGCTGAGGCAGAAGGATCGCCAGAGCCCAGCAGGTCGAGGCTGCGGTGGCCGGGAGTGGCCACTGCACTCCAGTCTGGGCGATGGAGTGAGACTCCAACTCGAAAAAAAAAAAATTAAATCATTATAAACTCCACATTAATAAGTATAATTGAAACAACTAAGTCATTAAAAATAACAAGATATATGGCACTATTACTGGCTGTGTGACTTTAAGCAAGTCACATGGGTAAAATTTAGCTAATAACATTTTGCATGAAGTCAAGAGATTATCTTTAAGTTATAATTCATGATTTATTGGCAATGCTTGGATACAGTGGTTCTACCAGCTATGAATATATATACAACTAGTAGAGTAATTTTGTGTTCTCATCACCTGTTAATATATTACCATCTGCGCTAGGCCAAAAACAAAGGCCTTCCCTTATTTATTCTTGCTCTCTGTGTAAGAAGTTTGGCGCCAGTAATGACTCCACACCCGGCCAGGACCAAGAGAGTTATTAAAAGGGTTGTTACAGAGAAGATATGTAACGGAAAAACAGGAAAAAAAGAGAGAGAGAGAGAGAGTTGCAGGGAGAGGGCTGTATTTATCAGCATGACAGGGGCTGGAAGGGCCCGTGCTATGCTCCTATTGGAGGAGCTGCATGGGAGTAGGGTGGGGCCAATGCTGTGTTATGGTCCTATTGGATGCATAACAAGACTGGCTACTGATTGGAGGCTTGCAAGTTTGAAATTGAGGCGCTGGGAAGGTTTGAAATTGACGCGTTGGGGAAGTTTGAAATTGACGCGACCTGGAAATTGCTTGCAGAGGCCGGACTGAGGGCCTTTGTTGTCCTGTGTGTCGGCTCCATTTTGGGAGCCGCCCCTCTGGTCGCTTCCTGCACCTTTCATTCTGTGTGCTGTGTCACAAATAAGCCAATGAACCAAAGAGGAAAAAAAATAAACAATAGAAAAATCCTCAGGACCCATTTTCTTGTGCATAACATTCTTCAGATATCTCCATTCACCCTGAGAACCACGAGTTTCTCAAGCCCACAATAACTTATATTTTTTTTATTGGATGAAGGCTCTTAATTAGACCTGCAAGGAAACAAAAGATCATCTAGCCTAATGTCTTGCCACAAATTTATATATGGAAAAAAATATATATGGAAAAAATAAATAAAAACGAAGTTTAGAGCAGTTATATCATTTACCTAGCAAGAGACGAGCTTGTATAGCACTCACTTTTCTTGTTTCTTGACTTATTTCTACACTTGTGAGCAACTTAACCAAAAGTAAGATTTCCAATGTATAATAGATTTGCCTGAAATTACCAGTATAATCAAACCTTTCTTTAAGACCACAGTGTGTTAACCTTCTTGCTAAATTTCAAATATACTGGTAGATCAAGTAAGTCAATCAATTTGTATGAAATACCTTCTTCATTCGTCTCAAGTGGAAAGAAAATGGGATTTTAAAAAACTATCTGACGAAGATATTTTAACACTACTGCCATTTTCATAAAACTGCTTAGAAGATGGGGTATATAAGTAGGAATAAGAAGCCAGAACAATCAGCATGGTGTTCAGAAGACTAAGACTAGGGTGAATGGAGATATCTGAAGAATGTTATGCACAAGAAAATGGGTCCTAAGGATTTTGCTATTGTTTAGTTTTTTCCACTTTGGTTCATTGGCTTATCTGTGGTACAGCACAAAGAGAGCAAGAATAAATAAGGGAAAGCCTTTTTTTTTTTTTGGCCTAGCATAGATGGTAATATATTAACAGGTGATGAGAACAAAAAAAATTACTCCACTTTATTTTTTAAATTTTTTGACTGTCATCTTTTTTAATGTGGAAAGTAATCTTCAGACTGGGAAGGTATAGAGTGATGAGGGCAGTAGAGTGCAGTTATTATTATTATTTTTTGTTAATAAAAGGAACCTTGGAATTAAACATTAACTCGAACCCGGGTTCTTCTCTTAGAAGTATTGTGAGTTTGTGTAATTTATCTGCTCTGAGTCTCACTTGATTATAGCAGTAGTTCCATTCCTAGAAGGTTAAAAGTATTACATGAGATAATGCATACAAGGCACTCGGACACAGTAACAGTTCAACTGAAAGGTAATAGGGGACGGAAGCCCAAAATAGGCAATAAATAAATAAGAATTTAAATTAGACAATAATTTGAGTGTAGAAGAATTATATTCCAATATACTTGTTAGGTCAGAGTCTCAGTAGAACCTCTAAAAATGTTAGGTTGAAACTTTGTACAGTAACTTTTGAGAAGTCATGACAAATGAGAGATGTGCTAGATTGGTGCTTCAATTTTCATGAAGAAGGGAAAGAAGGATTCTCAAGATTAGGTAACTCTAACCAGTTAGTCAGACATTTTAATTCCCAAGGAAATTCCAGATGCAGTACGGACTATGAAACATGCAATTTTAAAAGGAAATTGTGATTGTTGAAACCAACATTTAACAAACATAAGTTATGCAGAAAGCAAGAATTCCTCTTTTATTTTGAGGGGTTGCAAGGCTAATAGAGAAATGCCATAAATAGTATATTTGCATCTCAAGAAAGTATGTGTCAAAGATTTCATGAACCTTTAATATACCAATGTGCATTATGAATAGAGAAAGCTACTGAATACAATACTTTCTAAATTATTTGACCACGGAAATTAGTCTTTGTTCTGCAAAAAGTGAAAGAACTTGGGGTGGGCAGAACCTTGGAAAACAATAGACTAAGACCAGATAGTAACAGTCTCTACTTAGGCACCCTTTGAGAAATTGTGTTTATTTTTAAACATCACTTTTTAAAGGAACCCAGCCAAGCTAGACTTCTTCCAAAGAGGGAGAGCAGAGTAACGGATTACATAAAGCCATATTGCAAAATAATAATCAGCAACTACGGAAAAGACACCGTGGTGAGTGAGGTTATCTTGAGTCAATTTCAAGTTTTTTAATGGGTGTGATATGAAGAGGGAATTGTATTCATTCTGTTTAGTTCAAGTAGTAAGAAATAGGGTTACTGTCTAGGAATTTCAGGGTGGCAGATTTTGGCTGAATATAGAGATTTTTGTGAGATCACTAGTCCCGGAATTTGACAGACTAGAATTCTCCACCAGCCTTGGCACTTAGATTTTCTTGACAAAATGACTCAGTCTCTCAGAAACCCCTGTCCCAGCTTCTGACACCTAGCTAATAGTGGTCATGTTTCCCCTTGGAGGCTTATTTGGAAAAGACTTCTTAAGGTACAACAAATCAATTAGCATTGGAAGAAATGCAGCAGATAAGGTTAAAGTTCAAGTGCTAGGGGATGTGAAGGCACAAAACTTTCCTTTAGAAAGCTCAAAGGCAGATATGACAGTCTTTTGTCAAAGATTGCAGCAGCCAGAGGTTTCTGAAAGTGGTATGTAGCCTTTTGCTATCCTGTTTATCCCTGTGTTTGTCGCCTTAAACAGCCACTTTCCTACTTGGAACTTACTTTTGGCAACTGCTGGCAAAACAGGAAGTGATTTGAATAAAGTCTGTATTTATGACTTTGTGAACTTCAGTTTTTTGTTTGTTTGTTTGTTTGTTAGTTTTGAGTTGGAGTCTCACTCTGTTCAGTTTTAAAGCACGTTTTAGCAGTGGATTTGCTGTCCTGCCTTAGAACCTCTATTTCTTATAAAACAACTGTGTAGGGGTTAAAGTATCAGTGCAAAGTCCTGTGCAAATACTGACTCAGTAATGAGCTCTGTACACCAGCCTTTGGTTCATGTTAAATACAAAGCAAGCATAGTGGTTTTTTTTTTTTTTTGGATAGAAACTGATGGGGGTGGGGAGAGAAAGAGGGAACTGGGAAGAGAAAGAAGGGAAGTTAAATCTTGCTGCCCTCCCTGTCTTCCTGACAGAAAACCAAACATGGCATCTTCCATGAGGAGCTTGTTTTCTGACCACAGCAGATACGTTGAATCTTTTCGGAGGTTTCTCAGCCATTCCACGGAACACCAGTGCATGCAGGAATTCATGGACAAGAAGCTGCCAGGCATAATAGCAAGGTAACAAAAGGGACGTTTTTGTCAAAGGGACAAGCCTCAGACTCTCTGTGCGTCAGTGATAGATGGGTCGAGCTCAGCCTTGCAGGCTGGGCTCCGGGATAAGGGCGAGTTGCTGATAGCAGCTCCCCTACGCCCCTCCTCGGCCCCTCCTCGTTGCCCTGCCTTGCCTTTCTCCTGCAGTGCTTTGGTTTCACGTTTGCTTTAAACACTCAAAGGCTCCGATTTGTGGTGTATTTCCAGCAGCACAGAGATAAGGCTTAACCATTTGAAGGCACAAATCCATGTTCATTTGGGAGAAGATAAGATGCTAATCTCTAACTCAGATTTTTCAGCCCTCCTTCAAATTTTACATCTCAAAAAAGTCTCCAAGGGAGTCTGGCATGCTTTTCATTAGGAGCAAATATAAATAATTGCCAAATACTATTTGCCCCTGTAGATTGAGTGAGTGCCTTTCAGTTCTCATAATATCCGTTTAAATTCATTTTCTTTGTCCATTATTGTAGTTGTCACTCTCCCCCTTCCCAAAATTGTATTTTTCTTTCAACTTAATATTAGCAATGTGTCCCTGGGAAAAAAGAGCATTTTCCCATTATCACTGAAACTCACTAGTTTCTGTCCTTCTTGCAGATGCCTTTTTTTTTTTTTGATGATTAATGTGTTCAATTTGTGCCAGAACTGATAAGCATTATGAGAGTAACAGATTCCACATGCTAAAGATAATCAGATCACCTTTCTGGGGGTGAATTGCTGCAACTCATTCTGCTTCAGAAAATAATGATGGAAAACTGGTAAGAAATGACTGACTGTAGTTCCAATGTTCAAATAGCAAAAAACCTTGATATTCTATGTTTTGTTGGATTTTTCTATTGTAGGCCTGATATATATATATATATATATTTAACCAGGGCCATACTTCTGTCTGACCAGAGCCGGCATTGTTGGATATATTTGAAATTTCATTTCCCTTTCTATTCTACATGGTTCTGATTTTAAACACTAGTCTCTAAAATATTGAGTATTGTATAGTATACTTCTACTAATAAATATGCAACAGAATAAAGATGCAAAAATCAAAGCAAATAGCAAATACAGACAACTTTTTGTTTAGGAACTCATTATAGCTTACTTCTTTGGGTCTTTTTGCTCATTTCTAAAATTGAAGGGAACGAGTTAATTCCTCACTTCTTTTCCAGTATTAGAAGGTTGTGTTCATGTCTATAACTTAGCCAGATCCTTGGTTTTCTTCAGCCATGGAGTTTGGTTTGAAGACATACCGTGAATGGATATAAAATAGCGAATGATGGATGACTCCTTTTCTGTCTTTAAGTTTGTACAATTTAATAGGAAATATTAAATGTAAAATTTGTGAAGCTCTGAAGAATTTTTAAAGGCATACTAAGTTTGCAATTATCATAGTAATGTATAAAAAATGATATGAATCAAAGTGTCATTTATTAAGAAATTTTTCCTGAAGGTAATGCTTGAAATGAGATTTAGCTGAAGAGCCTTTAAACTGTTGCTTAACATTGTCTGTAAGTTAGGAAGACTGAAAAGCAATTCATATTCTCTTTGTGTAAGAGCAGAGTTTGCTGAGTGGGTAGCTCATAGTAAATGGGTGTGGACTCATCTGTAAATTAGGTGTGGACTCAGCTTACTTTTTTATTTTCTTAAAGCAAGACGTGCTTATATTTTAAAGTCAAATGGTTTCTAAAACACCTATAATAACAACAACAGTAACAACAAAAATAGTAATCCCTTGCCCTACCCGTTCCATTTCTTTCAACACTTTGGAATATTTTAGCTGCTTTTCATAAAATTTTCTTTCATAGTTCTAAATAGCATGTTATTCTTCTGTTTCTTCATTTTGCTGTATTAAAAAAGTTATATAAACATACATAATTCCCACCCTATCATATCACTGTATTTATGTCAAAATTTGGGTTAAACAACTTGAGGGTTTATATTATTTTGTCCATGTACATATCATTCATAATTGAACAACTTACATTTCCTTTCATGTATAGCTTTTCAGTTTCTCTAGAGTTGACTATTGCCTTGATTTTTAGTTTCTTTTCTTAGTTTTCTATTGCCTGTTACTATTTTGACCCTCAAGCAGATATAGTAATCTTCTCTTACTATATTCAAGCATATCAAGAAAACTGTTCATTTATTTTCCCACCAAAATATCTTTTCTGAAGCCCTCTATTTGTTTGATTATTTTTTTAATACAGTCTGGGAAGATTTTTGGCCTGCTGAACTATTAATGAGATAATTTATTTCAGTTTCTGGAAATTCTCTTCTTCCTTCTGTATTTGATTCCCTGATATTCTGCATTTCATGCCGTTCATTTCTTGGTTTCCTCGGCCTTTATTTATTTTGTTTTGTCTTTTGAACCAACTCTTTATGAGTTTTAAGGTTTACTGGGAGGTAAACTTTTTGAGACTTTGTATGTTTTAAAATACCTTCTTTCAATACGCATACTAGTTAGACAGTTTGACTGGATATAGAACTCTGTGCTGAAAATGATTTTGTATCATAGATTTAAAGGTACTTTTCCAATGTCTTTTAGCTATTAGAGTTGCTGTTAAGAAATCAAATGTCATTCAAATTCCTCATCTTTGGCTTGTGACATTTACATTGTTATTTGTTTTGTTTGATCTCCCCTCATTTGAAGTTTTTAAGATCTTCTCCTTATTGCTAATATTCTGAAATTTTAAAATACCAAGTTATGGGGTGGGTCTTTTTTTTTTTCACCCATTTTGTGAATATTCCCAGGGTCATTTTAATTGAGATTTATATGCTTAAGTTCTGGGAAACTTTGGTATTAGTTAATCATTCCTCTCCTCTCTTTCCTTTTTCTGGAATCTTTATTCATCAAATGCCAGGCCTCCTGGATTGATTCCCTAATTTTCTTCTACTGCCAGTTTGTTACAACTTTATCTTTTTTTTTTTTTGAGTTGGAGTCTCACTCTGTCACCAAGACTGAAGTGCAGTGGCCGCTCCCAGCCACTGCAGCCTCGGCCTGCTGGGCTCCGGTGATCCTTCCACCTCAACCTTCCGAGTAGCTGGAACTGTAGGCACACGCTACTACGCCCGGCTGATTTTTTGATTTATTGTAGAGATGAGGTCTCGCCAAGTTGCCCAGGCGGGTCTTGAACCCGCAGGCTCAGGCAATCCACTCACCTCAACCTCCCAAGGCACAGGATTACAGGCTGAGCCACTGAGCCCGGCTACAACTTTATCTTTTAGCTTATCTATTAATGTTTAACTATTATATTTTTAATTTCCAATAATGTTCCTTTTTTATAGAACCTTTTTTATCATTTCCAGATGTAATACCTTTTCTTTTCTATTAAAAAATGTCTCTCTGCTCTTTGCATGTGTTTTCTGAGTTCTTGTTTTCTGTTCAACTTAGTCTGATTCTTATGTGAGGGAAGCTTCCTAAGTGCCTGATGAGCCTTGGTCATCCATCCATTCAAATAACGAGGCACTAAAAAGTTGATCCTCTTTGGGTTGTAGGGGCAGGGTTCGCTCAGCAAGTAGTTCATTGTATAATTGAGTGAAGACTTAGCTTTTTCTGGGAGATTCTCCAGATGTCACTGATAAACAGTAAGTTTATCACTGAAATGATTTGTTTCCCCACAAAAAAATTCTTCATGTATTCTTCCACCAATATGTAGGTGGAAGGTTGGCTAGGGGTTGGAAGAGGTTATGGTATATAGCTATAAATAGTAAAGTTTGTTATTGTTGTGGTATATGCAAAGCATTTACATCCTTGTTGAAAAATAGTGTTTTTAATATTATTAGTTATCATTATAATATATGAAATGAGAGTAATACTAATTTCTAACTCATATAGGAGTTGTGAGGATGCAGTTAGTTCACATAAACCACTTAATTATGCCTAGAATGGTAATAATTGCTAACATATGTTGAGTGCTTGTCACGTGGAGATACAATTTCTAAAAGATTTGCATGAATTAAATTATTGAATCCTCACAATGACTCTATGAGTTAGATACAATTATTGACAATCCTGTAAGGTAGGTGGTATCATTATTTTATTTCGCAGAGATGTCAAATAATGCACAAGGTAACATACCATTAAACTGGGATTTCAGCCTAGATGCTCTGCTCTGCAGTCCCACTATGCTAGATATAAGCAATTGAAAAATGAACAAAAGATATCATTAGAAATGGATGTATTAGGACTCAGGATTATGAGCTGGAAGATAATTAGAACTGAGGGAGACAACTCATGTATATGTATTCTTGACTCTAGCCTTTCCAGCTTCCTGTAGAACCCTGCTTTGACCTGTGTTTTCATCCTGTTACTCTTTGTGGCTCTTTCAATGTAGTCAAAACACAGACTTGTTCACCATCTCACAGTCCAAACACACACAACCCTCTTTTCCACCCACAGTTCCCTTCTATTCTAGCAGTCATCTCGTTTCCTTCTCTCTCTTTCATTCTGTTTCAATGGTCTTTAGAACTGTTTTCTCTCTTTTTTGGCTTTGCTCTTGAATCCCATTGTCATCTGACTGGTCCTCAACCTTTTTTTAAAACTGCTGTTATCAAAGACATTCATATTGTCAACTTGATGGAGTTTTTTTCTTCAGTGTGTCCCTTGCTGCTTTTGCCTCGACTGATGGCCCTCTATGTCTTCATTCTTCTAGCACCTCTCTGTGCTTTATTCCTTTCCTTCTTGTTTCCTTTGTGTATTCCTCACAATCCAGTGACCTTGAAAAGTTGGAATTGCATTGTCATCCACCACTCTTCCAATTCTTTGCAATATCTTTGAGTGGTGGAATCTATTCTCCTAATATTGACCATTTCTTTATGATGATAATTCTCTAACATACATCATTGTTCCTGATCGCTCTCCTATCTAGCTTAAATCTTGCATATCCAAATGTCTGCTGATTCCGATTTATTTTTTAAAAACTGACAAAAAACAAATTTGCTGCCAAACTGTATTATTCAACTTCCTTTTTGACACCACCTTTTGCCCAGTCATCCAAGCTGGAAACAGGGCAGTTATTATGTACTCACATTTTTTTCTGACCTCTTCATGTCATTCTAAAAGCAAGTCCTACCGACTTATTTCCCAATCCATCTACTCCACTCTATTTCCAGGACTAGTGCCATAATTCAGGGCTTTATTATCTCACATTTCAACTTGAAAACAAAGTGGTATCTTATCTATTTCTATAAACTCAGTGCCTAGGATGGGCACATAATAAGTGTTTAATAATCATTTGCTTATTAAAAGGATGGTAGAAAGAAGTAAGGAGAGAAAACAGACCACCTTAGCCTTTCCCTCATATATACAATTAATGGTTTATTATATCATCAGACTCAAAGGTCTACTTTTTCTGTTCTTATTCTCCAAGCAATCTCAAAACAAAAAAACAAACAAAAAACAACAACAGCAAAAAACTTGTTTTCTACCTCTGAGAGGTTCTTGTTGTTTCTAAGTCTCCCAGTGGAATACAACCGATATTTTAAAATATGTTCTAAAGATAGCAATATAACTACTGATATGATTGGGACCTTTCATCCTGGTTTAGTTTTTGTTCATTGTATTTTTAGTATGTTCTCTTCAACTAGACTAAATAATCAGATTTTACAAAGCATATAACACATTTTTCTTAAACTGCTTTTTTCTTTTTTTTTCAGGATTGGAGACACAAAACCAGAAATTAAGATTCTGAGCATAGGCGGAGGGGCAGGTATGAATAACACATTTTTATAATTTGTATTTCATTTCAAACATCATACTGTGTGATGGCAATATTGTTCATTTTTTAGAAAAGCTATTTTCCTTTGCTTTTGGAAGAGATCAGCTTATTAAAACTAGTAATACCTCTTCAACTAAGATTAATAACTCCATATATTTATAAGATTTAGGACATTAGCCTTTATTACTATCTGTAATGCAAAATAAGAGGTGTGACTTTCTTATTCTTTTGATAAATGAAAAAACAAATAGTATAACTTTGAAGATAACTTTTATCCAAAATGATTTAAATGCTCACAGAAAGGGAAAATTTCCTAAGAAGCTTGTGCTACTTAAAGTATGGTCCATGGACTGGTTACTGGTTTGAAAACTGTTATTGGTCTATGTGGAGATTAGAAATCTGCATTGGAATGTAAATTGATGCACAAGTCTCTTCACTAAGAAAGTCTCACTATGGGAAAAAATAATATGTTTAATGACATTGCTAATTTACACTACCGTGAACCCATTCTTTGAATGACCCTGGCCTAAACCATTGCCTTCCTCTGACTGAGTTCCAAAACTGCCCTCTATGCATTCAAAATACTTTTAACCCCCACTTCGTAAGCATGTCCTGATCTCATTACTCTTAGAGCCACTGCTTTTCATTCTAGGGGAAAATGGAAAGTCTGAAAAAGATGGTTGACATGGGTGACTCTATCCCAAATAACTGTGTGATCTTGGCTAAAACATCAGTAAAATGAGAGTAATGAATTTTATGTCATAGGATTGTTGTGAGAATGATATAGATAACAGTTAAAAAGTGCTTAGAACATTGTTATTGCTTCTAGAAGGGGAAGGCTTTTCCCTTCTGCAAATATACAAGTTTCATGTCAAGATTTTGCCTCATGTCAAACTCCCGAATAGTGATTACATTATTTTCAAGTTGCTAGTCATCTGGAAGTTTGAGTTAATACATGAATATGTAAATATATGTCTTTATTTAGTTATTATTTTCTTTTGTCAGAAGGGACTTAGTATTAATAACAGTTATCACTTGGTATGTACCAAGTGGTAATCTCTTGAGTCTTTTAAATATACATATATCTAATATAATTTCTAGTGTGCAATGAGCGAGTTGACTTGTGGCTCATATTAACACAAAGATAACCAAGAGTCCTCTAATGAAATGGGATAACCAGTTTTTAAAGTCTTGATTTATTCATTTTTAATAAAATACACAGTAGTATAGTGTAATAAGGACTAATCCTTGAAATCAGTTTGCTTTATTATCATATTTCACCCAAAAAATAGAAACCAACAAAGACACATAATGAAGGGTTTTATCACGAACAATACAGTGCGTGTTTAAGCTAAAATACTTTATTATTGTTTACAGATACCTTAAGCTCCCCCAAATTATAAAAGTGATGAATTGCCCAAGAGTTTCCTATTAATTCATTTAACCAACAGTCCTTTTTAGTGTATTTTGCATATGAGTTTCAGGCAACAAACAGGCAATGAGACTATAATTTGATAGTGTCACTTGTGCTTGGACAAAAAGAGAAGCCCTATAAGAAAAAGTAATTAAAAACAATCTCTATCATGGCCAATTTAATTGACCTTTTAATATAAAGTTAATTGAATTTCTAAAGCAAATTTATCCAGATGCTTATAAGCTATCTGGAGAAAGGAACATTTGGCCCGCACAGTGATTCCTTACATAAAGGAACACATAGAAGCTAATATACAGAACTTATCAAAATAAAGGGAACAACTCTGGAGTTCTTCTGACTGAGCCCTAACATTGCGTTAATAACAAGCTCTGCCTTGGGGGAGAATGTGGGTGCCCTTTAAGGTCATTCTTTGTAAGAAATCAATCAGAAATGTAAGAACTCCAAGAAATAGTTAAGCTATGGATACTTAACTTTTACTACTCAAGTAAGTTATAGGAAAGCAAAATCAATGCATTTAAAATCCCTAGGTTTAGGTGCCCCTAGCTTGAAAGAGCAGCATTTTTAGGGGAGAGCACGTTCTCCTTCAGTTGGAGTGCTCATCTAGCATCTGGGAGATGGTCATCTAATAACCTGTGATAGCCTACTGCAAGCATCATACGAAAGTACAATATATGACAGAGAGGAACTTCTATGCTCATCTTAGAGAAACAGTCCCACCACATGTGTTATGATCTACAGTATGCCTGTGCCTTGAGTATCCTTCCAAATCAGTCATTAAACTCCAGTCCCTGGCAAATGAGGCTATTGGTCCTGTCCCATCTTTGCACGTGGCTCCCATAATGCATCTCATAAGGTCCCACTTCTGTCTTAATTTACCAGCCTTTCTGGTTTGACTTCCTAGATGTTTCTCTTCTTGGTTGCCCAGACACCTGCAGATCATTTTCTGCCATGTCTTTGGTATAAATATTCTCTCTGCATTCATAACGATGCTCTCACTTCTCCCACCACAATTGAAAAATATACCAAAGCAAACACATCGAAAGCTTCCCTGAATGAAATTGCTGTTTTTATAGCATTTAGCGTTCATGTTCTTTGGGGCCCAATTTTCTTTTCTTTTCAGAAACATGAGCCAGGAAGGGGCACATATGGCCCCATCAGCCTGTCTTCTTTAGAGGCTTGTGTTTGCTAGGAGTGAGTTACCATAGTTTAAGAGAGAATGTAAGGTTTTGGAAAAGGTGTTTGTCACTTGAGTTTAGCAATTATTAGGACTCTGAACAATTAAAAGCAAACAAACAAAAGGAAAATCAATGGCAAACTCTTTGGTGTAGTATAAGTCATCTACTACATCAGTAAAGAACAACTAATAAGCAGCACTGTTATCCATAGATTCTACATTCTAATGTTAGGAAAATATGTGAAATAAATGTTACATGAACCCAATGGAAAGAAAGGAAGTTAGGAGGGAAACAAGACAAAACAGAAACACAGACCCTGTAGCTTTTACAAAGTCTGAACTAAGAATTATAAGCTATGTATGGTTGTATGCACATGTGCATGAGTTTGTGAGCTTTCATGAAGCACAAGGAGCAGCCAGGATTGCTTTATTCATGGTCTCGAAGTATTTATATCATGTTAATTTCAGTAATTGTTTTTAGGTTTTGAGAGTCATGCATTATATTCTAAATCTCATAGTTTTTGGTTCATCTTCAACATTGATGCTTCCTAAAATTAAACCACTCAATGGAGCTTCATTATTATTCAGCTTTTCACAAGTGTTGCCTTTGTGCTAGATGGTACTTGGGAAATAAGAAAGCCATATTCTTTTTAGTAAGAGAGAATGCTATTAATTTATAGTGCATATATTTATGCCTGAAAAAAATGTTCCAGAAAGCAGTAATGGGCAATGTGTTCTCCTTGCTCTGGGCTCTGCTTAAAGGAGAATAATTTTATCTGTCCCACTGTTTAGTTCTTATGTTCAAATGCCAGAAAATCTTATAAAGGTTAGATGGGACTCTAACTAAAATAATCATATTTAATCCAGCTAATTGCCCATTACTGCTTTCTGGAACATTTTTTCAGGCATAAATATATTCACTGTACATTAATAGCATTCTCTCTTACCAAAAAGAATATGGCTTTCTTATTTTCCAAGTACCATCTAGCACAGAGACAACACTTATTAAAAGTTGAGTAATAATAAAGCTCCATTGTGTGGTTTAATTTTAGGAAGCATCAGCATATACAAACTCAATTGCTATGCCATATAGAATATAATTATATATATGTTTATAGATAATTTTTTCATTCAATCAAGCAACTCACATATGAAGCAGAAGTGTTATCAGCACTCTCATAATTTTTGGGGAGGTAATAATTTTGCTGCCATATGTTGAGAGCAGTTGGGTGGTTTTCTTGTTCTGCAGCATGTAATCATAGCATTCCTAGGGAGACTGAAAAATAAAAGAACATTTAGAGACCATCAACATTCTCTTTACAAATTAGAAATCTGAGGACCATCAAGGCAGAACAAAACTGAGTTCTCTTGAACTGAGTTTAGTACAATCCAGCAAATTGTACTAAACAGATTTAGTAGTTAATTATTTACTTGGCAAAGGAGAGATTATGTCCTTTGCAATGAATAGCTATTTGAAAATCTAATCTTATCAGATTATTAATCTTGTCTCCTTTCATAAATGACATGTTAAGGTGACACAGAAGTTTAATACTTTAAGCTAGTTGGACAGCAGTATAATGAATATAATTAGAGTGGGAAGCGGTAGGGCCATTGTGTCAGGCTTAGAAACCAGGAGGTGGCAGGAAGCAAAGGTTAATGCTTTCCAATGATCCAGAGTAAACCAACAGAGCAGATCAACAAATTAAGAATGTCTGAGAAAATATAGGAAACTTAAATTTTCCTTAAATTTTGAATTTGAATGTGCTTATTGCCGTCTTCAGATATTTCGTGTTAAACAAACTACAGAATATTTGCCCACATAAAACCAATGACTGAAAGATCCAGAGTGATTTCTTACCTCATTATAAGAACTTGTCAATGATTAAACCTGTCCATAAATGGAAATTAACTTCCATTTCTTGGGAGATAAAGTGTTATCTGCCAGTCTAAGAGTGTCAGCATAGGTTGGAAAAATACTTCAGATATGTTAGGGAAGGGACTCAGACACTGATTTCTTGGGTGTGAGACATTAAAAGTGCTTTCAGTACTGAAATCTATGGTTTTATGAGTAATATTCTAGAAAAAAGTAGGATTGTCTTCAGAGTGGAGTGGTTACCACCATGTTTGTTGTATTGAGGAAGTGAAATTCTAATAGGGCTTCTAGACATGCAGGCAATTTTTAGATTGGATTTTAATTATTTTTAACTTAAAATGAGTAAGAACTAGTTTGCTCATGTTACTACATTATTAGAAGGACACAGACTCTAATGATAAACTAATCTACAGGATTTAGGACTGTCATTAGATAGTCTTTTGAAGTTTAAATAACCATAGTTTGAAGCCTATGCTGTTAAAGGCATTTTCAACTATATAGTGAAAAAATAAACTAGCTTTCATATATAATTTCACCAAAATAGCTTACCTCATTGTCAGTGAACAGAGAAGTATTGTTAAACACAGATACATTACAGATTTGAGGGAATGGAACACAGTGCTGTAAGACTGGAGCCATTGTCATTAAAAGCAGAGTAAACAAGATTGTTTTAGTTAATTCAATAAGGCTTGAAACAGAGAAACAAAGAATAATGAGCAAAGTGAAAACAAAACTATCACTGTTTACAGATTAAATGACTACATACTTTGAAAAGCAAATAAACTCAGTTGTAAAGTCTTCGAATTAATAGGAATGCAGTAATGGCTTTCCACAGGTAAAATAGATAAAATGCAACGTGGTAGATCCTCATTGTGTTTTGTTGTTGTTGTTGTCAACATTTTAGTGTTTTTAATTCCCCATTTCGATTATTAGTCCACAGCATGTGTTTATCTGTAATTTTTCTGAAGGACAATTTTGTATCTTGTCAGTTTTTGTGCCATTTTGGTGCATAGTCTCTTAATTAGTGAATAGATTTCCACTTGACATTCACACTGAATAAAATTTTGCAATCTAATACACACAGTCATGCAACTCTGGTGTACTTATATATAGTTATATATTATAACTATAGTTATAGTTATATATTATAATGTTATATATAGAATATACATAAAATAAACTATATATAAAATTATATTTCCACATGAAATATTTATTTACATGTTTTTCACATATAAATGTATATATAAAATACAGATATATATATTTTATATAAATATATAATTTTCGTTTATGTATATTATATATGAAAGGTTAATAGTTAAATCAATTATTCTGTATGTCCCCATTTAAAATAATGTAGCCATTACAAATAACACATTCAAGTAAATTCTGATATATTTATAGTTTAACTGTCAAGTGAGAAAAACAAAATAATTTATATGCATAATGATCCTACCTGGAGAGATTAAACAATATTATTTACTTGAAGGGGAAGAAAAAAGCTTCAGAGGATATATACCAAAGTGTCAACTTTGATGTTTATTTTTTACTTTACAAGTTTCTCTATGTCTCAAGTTTTCTACATATTAACTTATAGTCAGAAGCAGGAAAAATGAACCCAATTAAAACAATAGTTTTATACATGAGAGATAATGGTAGGGGCTAGATGGCTTATTTTGTATCTCCTTCAGTAAAGTAACTGAAATCCAAAGCACTGTACTGACACATGTATTTTTCTGACTATATCTCTTCAGAAGATTTTGATTTGCCTGTAACAGTATTACACCTGTAAAAATACTTTAAGAGCAATCCCAGTTATGTTGTATAGATTAGCAGGAGATTTCCTTTGGAGCCCATAGGTTCTCCTGTGCCTGGCCCAAGTAATTTTATCCATAAGGAGGGTGAGGATGATATTCATCAAGAGGATGGTGGTTGTCTTCTGTTCCTTGAGGTACTGGATGTTTTCTGTTGATTATTTCCTGTTTCTTTCTCCACAAGGATGGCAGGCTGTTAGAGTCTTTTTCTCACACCACAGTATAAATGACTGGCAATTTTCTTCAGCAAGATTTTTGTTTTAATCACTATTAATGCTGCAGGCCGGTAAAGTGAAACTCAGATGAGAGAGTTATTTGAGAAAGAAAGAAAGAGACCTGGTGTTGATGAAATCACAACTACCACTCGATTATCTGGGACTACCCTTGCCAGTTGAAGCAGTTTCTTTAATAAGTCCTGTTTTTGCATAAGGAAGGCAGTAGAAAGCCATTCATTAAGATTAACTGAATAGAACGTTGAAACATTGCAATATTGTATGTATGGAATTCACTTGTCTTTCTATGTACAGAGGGTCCCCAACTTACGTTGGGTTGTTGTATGATGGTTTTGATTTTAGGATGGAGCGACAGAGATACATAACCAGTAGAAACTGTAGTTTGAATTTTGATCTTTACCTCAGCTAGCCATATGCAGTAACAATACTCTCTCATGATGTTAGACAGTTATCAGTCAGTTCACAGCATACTGTGTTGCAGAATTTTTAAAATATTGTGTTTTGTGTTAGCCCATTCCATTATATGTACAAAAAGATTTACAATACTTTTGATTTATGATGGGTTTGTCCGGAGTAGCCCCATCTGAAGTCAAGGAGTATTCATAGATGCTGAAGTAGAATTCAAGTATCTATGTAAGTTTTAACATGCATACATAGGGCTTCAAAAAATGTATACACATTTTAAGAAAAGAAAAAAACTGTATTAAAATTGTAGGTGAATACAAGTCACATTTGACTTCTGCAGTTACAAGACGTGCTCAAAGTGGTTGCCATTAGCATCCAGACACTTCTGATTATGGCAAACTAAAAGTAATACATAGATAATATCTCCTAAAATGTATATACATTTTTGGCACCCGTGGTATATTAAAAATTAAGGCAGCATTCAGTTTTTTCTGAAATGCCTGCTAAATATCTCTATACTCAGCAGTATCCTTTGAGGTATTTTCTCTAGATTTGTATTTTATAAAATATTTTGGTTGCATGACTTTTCTTAGGTTTCCCACAGTTGCAAAGCATTTAGACAGTAGCTTTCCTGGACCAAGGACCAGAAGACATACGAAAGCAAATGACAATTCCCTTTTGGCTCAGAATTTATATTTATAATCTCCTTCTGAGACCCTACAGCTATTTTAACATTTTACTCTTTTATTTTCATACAGACAGAACTGTTTCAATACCGAAGCACCCAGGGGAAAGAAAAGAGACAGAGAAAGAGAAAAGGAAAGAAAAGAAAATGTTTCATCAGGAATCTTCTATCTTTCATAGTGCAGTTCACAATCTGATTGTTCTTGCTCTGGTTGCAAACCCATAGCTAAAATTATTTTTCATCACCAAACACAGAGTTATCTGAGCAATCTTTCTTCCTAGAAACAATTTTTTTCCTGACTGATATTCTAGTAGAGGAAACAAAGATGATAACAATCTTAATGCAACATGTAATAGAATAAAATTTTTCCTGCTGATAATCGAAAGAATTCACATATATTTTGATATGAGAAATGAAGCAAGAAGACTGGAAAAGAATGGCAGAAGATATGGCCACTGTCTTTAATCCACCATTTTCTTGACCTGTAGATTTTCTCATTAGGGGAAGCTCCAGGGTTCTCGAGCTGGATTCATGTTTCATTTTATGTAGGATCAGTCAGAAGGACAAGCCAGATATCATGAATACATATGAGTGCTCTTCCAAATCATCATTTTATTATCGAACTGCCTGTTTAGAAAGGCAAATCTTCATTTCCCTCATTCCTAGTCTCCTTCAGTCCTCTTTTAAATGTCATCTTTTCCATGATGCTTACAACTACCCAACTGAAAATTGCAACCCACCCCCCACTTTCCTTTTGTTGCTTTGGCTTTCTTCATGGGACTTATCACCATTCATGAAAGTTGGATGTTTTTGCCTTTTTAATTTGTTGCTATATCTTCAGTGGTTAAAGCCTGGCATTTAGTAGATATTTGTTGAATTAATGTATAACAGCTTCAATTTATTGAGTACTGTATATCATGAACTTTGGTAAATTATCTCCAGTTAATGCCTCTAACCCTTACAATGCCCTTAACCCTGTAACATAGACCATATTGGCTTAATTTACACATATGCAATTTAGAGGACAGGGATATCAACGCATTTGTATAAGATAATTCTGGTGCATAATGAATTTGAGTTTTGTCTAGCCTTTTAAGTTTTCCTTTGAATATTTGTTTATTTTTCCATTTTTAATTATATGACTTTTTATTTTAAAAGTAAATGCAACATTTCTCTACTATCTTTATTAAATGTATCCTTGAAGTTCAGAGAGTAGAAAAGAGTTTTCTGGAAAATAAGATACTCCCTTTTATCTTGTTTTTGAACTTTTTATAAGTTCTACTGTCAGAGATCTCAATTAAATATTCCTCATTAAATATAGGTATGATGTATTTAAAATATGGCTCATATCAAGCAACATATTATAACCACAAATGTATTCGACTTTAAAATTAAGTAAAACATTCAATACAGCCTAGAACAGACACATATGAGCTCTAAACCCAGGTCTAATTTTTCCTAAAGCCCATGGTTTTCCTCTTATATTTCAAAACCTCAACCACAAGTATCATGAAGAATCTGCCTAATTGCTCATAATTATGTTAGAGAAAGTTCAAGAACAGGAGTATTCCACCTTTTGACTTCCCTGGGCAGTACTGAGTAAAGAGGAATTATTTTGGGCCACACATAAATAATATAATATAGTTAGTTTATATGCATAATAAGACATTTTGTTTTTCAATATTTTTTATTACAAAGTTCAGAGAAGTAAAAACAATAAAAACTAATAGAAAACTTGCCAGGTGCAGTGGCTCAAGCCTATAATCCCAGCATTTTGAGAGGTCGAGGCGAGAGGACTGCCTGAGCCCAGGGGTATTGTCAAATTTGGTGAGGCCTTGTCTCTACAATGAATCAAAAAATTAGCCAGGCATGGTAGTGTGCACCTGTAGTTCCAGCTACTTTGGAAGGCTGAGGTGGAAGGATGGCCTGAGCCCAGAAGGTCAAGGCTGCCGCGGCCATGAGTGTACCACTGCATTCCTGCCTGGGCGACAGAGTGAGACTCCAACTCAAAAAAAAAAAAAAAAAACGGAAACTAGTGGGAAACTTGACCTTGTTTTTGTAAAACTAAATCTATCAACGTCTGGTTCAATGGAAATGGTTGTAATTCTTATGAGTTCACAAGGTGCTCATCAGAAATGCTTGTTCAAATTTTGCTTGTTTGAATGTTTGTCTTTGTGTGCTTCTTAATCAAAAACAGCTGCTCACAAATATATGTGCTGACAAAAAAGCAATGTCATGAATAAGGCATGACTGTGAACTTAAAAAATGGAACTACATATGGGACCATGAAGAAAATAAACACTAAAAAACACATGATATTAAAAGATTTTGTAGGCCTGCATTACTAGCTATCTTGGGCCACATGCTGTCCGTGGGCTACAGATTGTACATACTTGTCTAAAGTAAGTGATCCAAACCAGAACGAGACACAGTAGGATACACAGAGTAGCCCAAGGGTTCTGTCCTCCACAAAGTGTTTTCTGTTCTCCTCCATGGCTGTCTCTTTCCTTTCCATACTATAGCCAATAACTCTTCCATTGTACTTTCCATTGTTTGCCTTACAGAGTTCTGTTATGATACTGTGATATTTTTTGCACTTAATGTGTTATATGTCTTCTATTTCCTATCTGTACATTTTTTATTCATTTCTTTATCATGTATTTTCTATGATATATATTGTAGGAGAGGAAAAAATAATTTTTCCCCTGAACCTTTCCAAGTCCTTAGCTGAAATGGCCCCCTGAGTCAAAAGACAGATTAACACAAAATAAACAAACACATTATTAATGTGTGCAATGCTCATTATATGGAAGAAAGCTCAGTGAAAAGTAGCTCAAAGCAGTGACTTAGGACTCTGGCTTATATAATGCCTCCCACAAAGAACAATACATTTGTGGGGAAATAACAGGACAAGGGAAAGTGATTTTAGATTTCCAAGGTCAGGAAACTATGGGAAGGTAAATATATGGGTGGAAACTATGAGTAAGATTTGTTTGCAGATTCATTTGTTGCAGTCTCTGGCTTGGTCAGTCTAGAGTAATCACAAGTAAAGGAGAATTTATATCCTGCCTTTAAACAGAAAAGAGGGGAGAATAGGGAGAGCTTTTCCTCCATTTGCTTCTTCTTAGTTGCCTTTAGCTCAAAAATAATTTTCTTGCCAAATAGGTATGGTGTGGCCTATTCTGGCTTCCTTCAATACATTACTCATTTTCTTGCATTTGTCACTGAGTACTATACTCTGAAGAGTCATCTGTATTGCTAGGTACTCATCTAATCAAAGAATTCTGACTGTTGCAGAATACCTAGCATTGTGCAATCACCACAGTTTTTCTGTCCTATAAATATATCCTCAACCCCCTTCTATCTCAGGCAATACCGTAGTGGATATCCTGGTGCAATTTCTCCTTATAGGAGATATTGTGAGAATTTTCTTTGAATTATGTATTTGTATTACATTCCAAATTCAGAATTCCTGGGTCATAGGTTATGTATATATGTAATTGGAATAAGTATTACCAAATTAGTCTCCATTAGTGACTGCGCCAGTCTATATCTTCAGCAGTTAGATGAAACTTTCTCCATCTGAATATCCCTGATAGCACTTAGCATTCTCTAACTTTCTGATGTTTTGCAAATACAATAAGCATAATGTGATATTGAATTGCCATTTTAATTTTCAACTCTTTGATTATTAATGAGTTTGAGCAATGTTAATGTGCCTATTAACTTAAAAAATATGTATATCAACCCAATACTTTGGGCATTTCCTGGAATATGATAGATCCTTAGTAGATACGTGATTGAAAGAAATGTATTATAGCATGTCATATTTCCAGACTAGTCTTAGGTTTTGGTTTTCGGTACTACCTGGTTATGTTAAAAATCTGAGCAATACCGGCTTGGTGGCTCAGCCTGTAATCCCGCGCCTTGGGAGGCTGAAGTGAGTGGATTGCCTGAGCCTGCGGGTTCGAGACCCGCCTGGGCAGTGAGACCTCATTTCTACAATAAATCAAAAAATCAGCCAGGCATGGTAGCACATGCCTGTAATTCCGGCTACTTGGAAGGCTGAGGCGGAAAGATCGCCAGAACCCAGCAGGTCGAGGTTGTGGTGACCGGAAGCGGCCACTGCACTCCAGTCTGGGCGACAGTTTGAGACTCCAACTCAAAAAAAAAAAAAAAATCTGAGCAATGAGTATCTCTTTACTGAGACAAAGATTTTGAGCAAATTGACTATATTAATTAGTTACCCTGAATTTATGATCAAAGATTGATTATAAGGTTGACATGTTAAAAATTAAGCTAATCTACTAAACTGAATTTTTTAAAAAGTTACCCTATGGTATAAAGAGTGACTATGAGTTAAATTTTCCCATTTCATTGATGAGAAAATGAGGATAAGAAAGAATACTTATTAAAATTATTTAGGAATCTAGTAGCACTTTAATGAAAAGTAAAAAAGATCGGACCATTTGGTTAGGGCTGACATGAGTTAATTATAATCATTACATGATTAATAAAATATTTGATATCTTAGCAATCATGTCATAAAGCTCTATTCTCTGTCTTGGAATAGTAGCAAACAAGGATTATAACAACAAGCAGACTAGTTTAAGCAAGAAGAGCCATGGTACGTAAGACTCATTCTCTCACTGTCTGCCTCAAATGTACATGGACAAAATTGGGTGTGTGTTAGGGGCAGTGCCACAGGAACCAAAAATAACATAGATTAAAAATTTACAAAACCACTCCAACTCCATTCCTTGACTGCCTTGCAATCTCAGAGGGAAGGCATGTATGTTCATCAATAATGCAAGTGGAAGTGTGTGTTCCACTTAAGATATATCCTTAGAATAGGATTTCACCCAATGTGCTAGCTAAAAGGTGGAGGAAGGAGGTTGGCAGAGCTTCTGCTAGGGATTTCCTTCCAGCCTATCTTCATATTCCACCCTTTAAATATTTGTGTGTGTGTGTCATAGCAGAATACCGAAAAAACCTATTTTTTTCAAGTTATGATTTTCTACTTTCCTACATATTTTTTTCTTCTAATCATTCATGTAGCTATTTTACTAGTAGTAGTCAATCTGTCAGTCTTTCTATGTCTTCATACATCCATTTAACCAACTATCTACCCAGTTATCCACATTTTAAGCAATAAAAATTTTAATTTTATAATCTCCTTTACTGGTGCACTTATCCAGAATAAAAAATCTCCCACAGAAGACCAGTATTTGAGTCACTAAATAAAGATCACATATGATCTAAGGTATAGTTACATCTTCAAAGTACTTTATTAAAATGCAGTTATGCCTTATAAAATCAAATATATGTGATTTTATAAAATAAAATGTATGCTCCAGTATGTGAGAGAACAACTAATGCATTATAAAGTATCCCTTATTTAAAGATGCTTAATTAGAAACCTAGTGGTGAAGATGGTGCTAATTTTAAAAGGTAATTATCATGGAGAGGTTAAATAATTAAACTAAATGCCAAATTGTTCCTTGTGTGAGTTGTTCCATATTTGGTTATAAATGCCTTAGGATAGTCATTTTCATATAAAATAATGACAAGAATTAATTCAGATTTGCATCTATTTTATAGCAGATAGTTTTTTTTTTTTAGAGAAATGATGATAAAAAGGAGTAATGGAGTTCTCTAGAGAGACGGAACCACTAAGATAGATATGTAGGTAGAGAGAAAGAGAGAGAGAATATGAAATTAGTTCACAAATTAGGGAGGTAGAGAAGTTCCAGTGTCTGCAGTTGGCAAGCTGGAGACCCAAGAGAACCCATGGTATAAGTTCCGGTCTGAAAGTATAAACTTGAGACCCAAGAATAGTTGATGTTTCAGTCTGATTCTGGAAACGACTAATGCTCCAGGTTCTATTCTTGTCTTGGATTAATTGTATGAGGATAGGTAAGCTGCTTTACTCAGTCTCCCAATTAAAATATTAATCTCATCCAGAAGCACGCTCACAGACACTAGCAAAGTAATGTTTAACCATATATCCGGGCACCCTGTGACCCAGTAGAGTTGACACATAAAATTAACCATCACAGAAAGGTTTTTGTAATTGGGAGTCGAACACTTCAAAAATAATTAATTCAAATAAACTTTGGTAGAAACATTTTATATTATAGACTAGCAAAAATAAATTAAAATAAATAAATAAACCTGTAATTCTATCACCCTGAGGTAACCACTGATTGCAATTTGGTGCCTTTCTGTATAGTAAGATGAAATACTCTATAACTCATTGATTTATGCTGATTCATTCTTGGATTTGTAACATTGTTACAATTCTGCATATTTGTCAACTGAGAAAATCAGGTATACCATTATAGCATGCAAAGACTGCAAAAGTCATTAATTTTTTTTACTATTTACAAAAGAGGAAGAAAAGAACAGAAAAGGCCAGTGAAGACAAAGAAATATGATATATTGGAATAGAATTATTTAATCATTATTATTTCTTTATTTGTCATAGGAAATATTGCAGATTTGAGGAAAATGTTTAATATGTACTTCTTAATAAGAGCTGTTGGTGTTTATGTATCTAAAGCCTTAGTAGGCCAGAAATAGTAGTCTACAACTGTCAAAGTTAAGACCAAGTAATGCCTAACAAGAGGTCACATGTGAAAGGAGACTGGCTATAAACTGAGCATGTATTGCCCTACTCCCCTTAAATGCTGTTTTCTGGATCTCAAGTTTAGATTCCCAGAAAGCTTTGCAATGTACACTAAAAACAGGCTACTGAATTCTACCTTTCTTTTCATTTACCCCTGAATTTGTTGAGCATTTCTAAATTATTTGATTCAACTCTAACTTTCTGCCGTTCTTTTGGCACATGTGTTTGGCTTATGTTCTCTCTAAAAGCATTTGTAGAGAGTTTAATGTCTGATACTGGAACACATTAATAATATTAGTTCCTGCTCAGAAGGATTCTGTCGAGAAAGAACAAATGGTCTCTTTCCTTTTTTTTTGTTTTGTTTTGTGTAAATCTTTTTTTACTGCTGGCTCATGGTCCTATAGGGTCACATAACCATTCATATGGTTTTCAGTAAATAATGATCAAAACAGTTCAGTTATTCGATCTAGCAATTGAGAGTTCTTAATTCTTTTTAACAAAGTTATTGGAATCAAGCCTCTGCTAGTGAATAATTTAAGTGAAGAAAAAAAAAGCAATCATTCAGCTCAGGGAAGACATGTAGGTTTTATCTACGTTGCCAACTCCAGTCAATTGAGGTGTAGTTACTGTCTGGAGAATTCTGGTTCTGCTTCTAGGCTCTGTGGGAAAAATCACTAAGATAATCAGTTGTGTGCAATAGAGTTTAGGACGTGTAGGAGTTAGCCAGATGATGTGAAGAAGTGAGGGAGAGCATTCTAGGCAGAGGAGAAAGCCTAAGCGAGCATGAAACATGAGGGAAAAACAAGAGGATGCAAGCAATTCAGAGTTCCTGGAAACTAAAGTTTCAGAATATAAAATCCTGAGAGATGAAAATAAGGAAGCAGGCTGGGTGGTCTATATTTAGTCAAGCAGCTTAACCTTGATCCAAGTTATTAGTCATTAGATTTTAAGCAGAGGAGTGGTGGGCTTCCATGACAGAGTTTAAAATGGTTGTCACGGTAAGAGCTTTGAGGAAGACAAGACCAGAGGCAGGCTGGCCTGTAGGATATTATTGCAGTTTTCCAAGAGATAGATAATTTGGACCTGAACAAGGGCATTGCTAGTAGGAACAGAAAAGAGAAAGTATACTTCTTGACGACCAGGGAAGGAAAATAAAGAAGGAAGAAAGTTTCCCTGACTGGATGAATAGTGAATAGCACAGGTGAATACTTCAAGAGAAGAAAATACTTACAACTAAATGTTAAATGGTTACATTAGACTATAATATGACAGAAGGTCTCAACTATCCTTTGACTCTCTTTTTGCTGGGGAAGAGATTTACATAAATCTTTTTGTTGTGATTTTGTTTTAAAGACTTATTAATAAATTTTTAAGAGCAGTTTTGTGTTCACAGAAATATTGAGAGGGAGTACAGAGATTTCCCATATACTCTCTGGTCTCCCACATGCATAGTCTCCCCTTTATCAATATTCCTTACCAGAATCACAATTGGTTACTGCTGATAAACCTACATCGACACATCAGAACTACCCCTAAGTCCATGACTTACTTTAAGGTTCACTTTAGGTGTTGTACATTCTGTGGGTTTGGGCAAATGTATAATGACATGTATCCACTATGAAAGTATCTTATAGAGTAGTTTCATTGCCCCCCAAAATCCTTTATGCTCTGCCTGTTCACTCCTTCCCACCCCCACAGCCCAGGGCAACCATTCAGCTCTTTGTTTCTGTAGATCTATCTTTTCCAGAATGTCATCTAGTTGAAATCAAGCAGTATGTGGCCTTTTCAAATTGGCTTCTTTTACTCAGCAGTGTGTATTTAATTTTCTTTCATGTCTATTCATGGCTTGATAGCTCCTTTCTTTTTAGCACTGAATAATATCCCGTTGTTTGAACATATCACAGTTTTTGTGTGTTTGTTTTTTGTTTTTATTATCAGTTCACCTATTGAAGGACATCTTGGTTGCTTTCAGGTTTTGGCAATTATGAATAAAGCAAATAAAAACCCATATGTAGGTTTTTGTGTGGATATAAGTTTTCAACTCTTTTGTGTAGACACCAAGGAGCTTGATTGCTGACCATATGATGAGAGTGTGTTTAGTTTTGTAAGAAACTGCCAAACTGTGTTCCAAAGTTGCCCTAACACTTTGCATTCCCACTAACAATTAGATGAAAGTTTCTGTTGTATCTGCATCTTTGCTAGCATTTGATGTTGTTAGTGTTCTGGGTTTTGACCAATCTAGGTGTGTAGTGGTATCTCATTGTTGTTTCAGTTTGCATTTCCTTGATGACATATTATAAGGATCATCTTTTCATATTTTTGTTTGCCATCTGTATATCTTCTTTGATGTGGTGTTAAGGTCCTTGATTTTTGAATCGCGTTGATTATTTTCTTATTGTTGAGTTTTAAGGGTTATTTTTCTATTTTGGATGATAGTCCTTTGCCAGTTATGTCTTTTGCAACTATTGTCTTTCACATTTGCCATCTCATTCTCTTCACTTTGCCTTTTGCAGAGCAGAAGTTTTTAATTTTGATGAAGTTCAGTTTATCAATTATTATTTCATGGATCATCCCTTTAGTGTTGTAACTAAAAAGTCATTGTCATACCCAAAGTCACCTAGGCTTTCTTCCATGTTATAGTCTAGGAGCTTTATAGTTTAGTGTTTTACACTTAGGTCTGTGATCCATTCTGAGTTAATTTTTTGTGAAAGGCATAAGGTCTGTACATGTGGATGCCCAGTTGTTCCAGCTCCATTTGCTGAAAAGACTGTCTTTTCTCTATTGTATTTCTCTGCTCCTTTGTTCAAAGATCAGTTAACTATATTTATGTAAGTCTATTTCTGTTCTCTCTATTCTCTTCCTTTGATCTATTTGTCTATTCTTTTGCCAATACCACACTGTCTTGATTAATATAGCTTTATAGTAAGTCTTGAAGTCAGGTAGTGTCAGTTCTCCAATTTTGTTCTTCTCTTTTTATATGTGTTGGCTATTCTGGGCATAAATTGCTTTATTAATAAATACAGGTCTCTCATTTCTGAGGCATATGGAAAAGGAAATCATATAGAATACAAGACCAATGAATACTTTATTTTATATTTTATGAATATATATGCACACATATTTTCATACACATGTATAGATATATGTATACATATGTACATATTTTGAGGGAAAAAATTTAAACTGTTTCCTCTGCTGTCATATCACAATAACAATAAACACAGAAGACTTTTGTGGCCCAATGTGTGTGTTTTTTGTCCCCCTACACCAAGCAGCAGACACCAGCTGAATATCCTCTAATTCAAATCAATAATAATTCCATCTACCTACAGGTAATATCAGATGCCACAGTATGAGGGCTCGGTCCTGCAAGACTTCCCTCCTTTCAGATATCAGTTGCAAATTCAGGCCTCTCAAACTTCTGACCAACCAGCTTCAAGTTAGGGTTCCGACATCCTCCTTTTTGGGCTTGATTAACTTGCTGGAGTGGCTTACAGAACTCAGGGAAATGTATTTACCTTTGCTGATTTATTATAAAAAATATTAAAAGGTGACAGATGAATATGGAGGGTGAGACATTGGGGAAGGTGCAAGGAGCGTCCATGTCCTCCTGGGGATGTAACTCTCCAAGGACCTGCATGTGTTCAGCCATCTGGAAGTGCTCTGAACCATGTCCTCTTGGGCTTTTTTTGGAGACTTCATTGGATAGGCATGATTGAAAACTATCCAATCTACTACATAGACAATCATGTAGTGATGTGATCGGACAGAAAGAGGAAGATATAATGCTAATAAACTAAGCGGGAAAATCAGCAAGACCTGTCTGTTCAGATTCTTCTTGACCTCTCTGTGCAGCATTTCTGTCTTCAGGGCATAGAACAGGAGCCCGTCTGAAATAAGGATCTTATGACCCACAATCAGGCAAGAAAAGGTTAGAGTTCTGCTTTGGGCAGAGGAAAGCTTTTCTGAGACCACAAATTTATAACAAAGGACTATAACAAGAGGTATGAGAGTCATAAGCTAGGAACTGTGCATATGTGCGTGTGTGTATGTGTATATACAGTAAGTACATACAGATGAAGTGGTGCATAGAGTGAGATATTGGGAAAGGTGCATAGAACTTCCATGCCATACTGGGGCTCAACCCTCCAAGAACCTGTGTGTGTGTGTGTGTGTGTGTGTGTGTGTGTGTGTGTGTGTGTGTGTGAATATGTGTATATGTATAGTAAGTATATAGTAAGTATAGTAAGTATGTAGTCAGTATATGTATAGTAAGTTCCTTACATATGAAAGCGTTCCATTCCAAGAATGCATTCATAAGTCCAATTTGTTCATAAGTTCAACAAAGTTAGCCTAGGTATCTAACTAACCCAATCGACTGTAACAACCACATCACTGCTGTTTTTGTGCTTGTTTCCAGACATCATGGGCTTGAAATAAAGATACTGTACTACTGTACTCTATATAGTACTGTACAGTAAAGTGCACAGAAGCACAACCACTTATAGAGAATGCATACACATGAGAATGTACGCCAATGTATGCCAGACATGTGAACAAACTTATTTGATTGGACGTGCAAACACACGATTGCCTCGTGTATATACACAGTAAGTTCCCTACATCCAAATCTTCAATTTGTGAACTTTCAAAGATGTGAAAGTGTGTTTGCATGTCTAATCACATATATAATATCTCATACATATGCATGCATATATTTATATGCCTATACATATATGTATATAAATAGATATATATATGAATAGATACAGATATAGATAGCCTATTATCTCATATATAATCACAATAAGAAATACTAGTATCTGTTATAAAAAACAAAAATAGCACAGAAAAATGCTTTATGAGCACAGTGGTGTTTATTGTCTAATCCAGGATACTTTCCACAGTGAGAGTTGCAGAAAGTAGGTAAAATAATTAGAATCATTATAATATTTGAATATTTAATGTATACAGCAAGTTTGCTATATTGGTTAATATATAAAATAGTTCTTTTAAAAAAACTATTTTCAAAAACATTTTAAATAATGATGTTTTATTAAAAGTGAACAACTTAGGACCAAAAACAAAAGCAGATGGGACACTAGGACAACAGGTATAAAATGGAACTGCCCCTGAAAAACAGAAAATATGGCAACCATACTTGTGAAGTCAAAAATAAATTTTATGTGCTAACTTCTGAGGAAACAGTTTTATTATCTCCTCTTGTTAAACTTCATTCATTTTTGCTAAGACTCCAGCACACACGGGCTCACACTCTAGAGAAGGGGTCCCCAGCTCCTTGTTCCAGTTTGTGGCCTGTTAGGAACTGGGTCACACAGCAAGATTTGAGTGACAGGTGAGCAAGTCAAGCTTCATCTGTATTTACAGCTGTTCCCCATTGCTCGCATTGCTGCCTGAGCTTGGTCTTCTGTCAGATCAATGGGGCATTAGATTCTCATAGGAGCCTGAGCCCTATTGTGAACTGTTGTGTGCTCCTTATGAGAATCTAATGCCTGATGATCTGAGGTGGAGGTGAGGTGGTGATGCTAGTTCTGGGAAGGGGCTGCAAATACAGACCAACATTAGCAGTGAGGTTTGATGGTACAGAGACCATAATAAATCAACTGCTTGCAGACTTTTATGTCAAAACCCTATCAGTGAGTGGTGAGTTGATGTACTTCATTGTACAGCTGCATCTGGTGGTAGGGTTTAAGTCAGAATCTGACACTTATTTTAGTCTGTGGCCCACCCATTATTTTATTTACCACTTCCATCCGGCCTCTTTTTTTAAATGGTGAGTTGTATAATTATTTCATTATATATTGCAACAATAATAGAAATAAAGTACACAGTAAATGGTATGCACTTAAATCATCCAAAAATCACACATCTGCCCAGTTCACGGAAAGATTGTCTTCCACAAAACCAATCCCTGATGTCAAAAGGGTTGGCGACCGCTGCTCTAGTGGATGTTATGCAAACTCATGGTTTTTATATCAATTGTGAGTCTAACATTGTGTCCTCTATCAGTGCCCCAGAAGGATGGACTGCCTTGTTCTGAACATTCTAGATGTGCTAGATGCACTTTGCCATTTGAACAGATCCAAAATGTCTGGATCCATCTTTGGAGCAAGAGAGTTCCTCAAGCCCTGGAGGGAAATAATTGCCCTGCAGTTATCTCTTTCAAAATATTGAGTATGTGATCTTCATAGTTGATGATTTTGTATTTAAAATATATGGCTATACTGATATGAGGCAATAACAGAGACCTTTGACCTCTAATCCTTTAGGGTAAGCTGTCCACAGCTATTCTCATCTGCCTTTTGCTTTAGTTCCCCCCCCCCCCAAATAGTTGCTGAGGAGAATAAAAGACTTTACATGTCCTTTTAGTCTTGGGTATCTTTCTTAGTATGAAGTAGTTAGAAAAACAAACACTTTAGATTTAGAAAAATGTGCCTTAAACCTTAGGCATATCAATATCGCCTGAGTGTCAAAATACGCAAATCATCTTATCCAGTTGGGAATATCACAGAACCTGTCATCAGGATTAACAAGATGTCCCAGGTAAAGAGCCTGGCATGATGTCTGGCAAATAGTAGGTGACTAGTCAATGGCAGCTGTAAGTTATTAGGCAAGGAATACAAGATTGCAAGTAGGTAGGGCTGGTTTTGGAGGAAACCGTCACATGACCATCTTTATCTCCTATTTCAGCTTCCTTCCCACTTGCCTCCACTCCAGGCACACCGCACACATCATCTTCTATTGCTAGCACTTGGGGCTTTCATGTGCCTTTGGAATGCCCTCTTTTTCCTACTCTAATATCTCCAGTTCCTTGTTTATCTTCCTCATCTCCTTCCTTCAACAACCTCCAGCCTTATGACTTCTGCTTTTGCTGTCTGCCATGTCTAACCTTGGAAAGGTTAATGCCATTTATGCCAAACTTTAAAAACTAACCTCATTTTTCTATGCTAATCTTGCTAGGAGGTATTTCCATTTTAATGAAGATCAACATCCCATCTTAATCGAATGAAGGTGCAAAATTTACGTTGTAGGCATCAGCAATAGGGAGAGAAGAAATACTTTCAATGATAACAATAAAAATAAATCGCTCTTGTTTATTTATTTGGTGGCAACTCTGTTTTGCACTGGGCATCTTATGCATCACCTGATTTAATCCTCACAACTAATGCATTAGGTACGATTATTTTTCTTTTTCTGATGAGACAAATGAAGCATGGAGAGTTAATGCGAAGTACCCAAAGTCATATACACCTAGTAAGTGGGGAAGGCAGGTATGACGCTCAAGTCCATCTAATTTACTGTCATCTCTCTTATGCTATCACTTACAGGCTGAACTTACATCAGGGCAAGAATTTACGTGCCTTCTTGTCATCATTTTCTAGAGCCTACTTCAGGGCCTAATGCCTGGTAAACAGTCTATTAAGATTGAATAAACGAATTAATGAATAAATATTTATTCTGTCCACAATCTCCTCTCTATATTACTCTGGGATCACCTCCTGCTTGGAGGTCCTACCTTGCCAATATTCCAAGAACTCTAAACTGCTAGTACTTTCAGATACACTCTTCTAATTTGTGACCTTGTGCCTCTGTCATCCTGTCCCTTCTACCTGCAATTTCTCACTTCTCCAAAATCTCTGGGCTAACTTGCACTTGCCCTGAGAGAATCAGAGTTCAAGAGTATCTCCCTCCAGGAAGTTCTGGCTTTTTTTCTCAACAGCTCTTTCAATGTTCCCTTCCTCCTTCTCACCTTGGCTCTCTTCCATTAGACAATGGTGTTTTTGAAGGCAAATGCCTGACATATTTTTATTTTCCTTTGTTTGTACCTGATATATGTTTGTGTTTTATTTTTGGATTTTTTTTATTATGGGGGAGAGTGTTCTTCTGGCCTTGCCTAGTTTGTCAGTTCTACATTACATTTTTGAACACTTTAATGTTGCCTAGCCTGGCTTATCAATTCTAAATTGCATTTTTTTCATATTTTAATATCTCTGATATTGCTATGTCCTCCTGTTGATGAAATCTTAAAATTATAATTGACAGCGTTTTTTCTGACTCAGTAAAACAAAAAATAAGGGTTGTATGCCTCCGACACTCAATAGCATCTTTGATTTAGTGAAAGACGGTGATAGATATTAAATAAAAAGTTTATCAATGAATGAATGTCACTCATAGCCCTCCTTAAATTACAGTATTATTCCTACTTAAAATCTAGCTGTTCTGCATCTCAGGCATCATGGCAGGACAGTAGTTGAGAGTTATTTTTTATCTATGCTAGGATTTCCTAGTACTAGTAGGGCAGATAATAAATCCGCTCAAATTGTCTTCATCCTCCCTTGCTGGAATGATGTGACCTATTCCATATGTTTATCTTCTAGGTGAAATTGATCTTCAAATTCTCTCCAAATTCCAGGCTCAATACCCACGAGTTCACATCAACAATGAAGTTGTTGAGCCAAGTGCTGAACAAATTGCCAAGTACAAAGGTGCCTGTAACCTACAGTGCTATACGCCAGATCCTATCCCAAAGGCTGATCAACAAAAACTGTTCCCTTGGGTGATTAATAATATGGTTACTGTAGTATGCGTTTCACAAGCTTATTGGGAGAACCTAATTAATTCTTGGCAGGCATGACTAAACATCTCAAATGTGAACAGTAAATAACTAGAGTCTTCTATTGACTATCCTTCCCCAGTTGTCATCAAGTACTATTTCTGATGATTATTCTTAGGGGCAGAGTCATTCACTGATTTGCAAATAGTTAAACAGTCTTAAAAGCATTTATGTTTAGTGAGTCACAGTAGGAACTGGCAGACATTTTCTGAAAAAGGCCAAATAGTAAATATTTTAAATTTGGAGGCCGCAGAATCTCTGTCAAAACTAATCAGTTCTGCCCTGTGTCACAAGGCAGCCATAGACAATAGGCAAACTAATGGCCACGGATATGTTTCAATAAACCTTTGTTGAAAGACTTTTATTTTTATTTATTTATATTTTTATATAAAAACATTAAACTTTGAATTTCATACCACTTTTATACATACATACATATAAAATATTATTATTTTGCTTTTTCTCAACCATTTAAAAATGTAATGGCATAAAACATGAATGACAGAGACACAAAATCAACAAATAGAACAATATATGCTTTGAGCTGGCAGACCAGGTATAGCCTCTGGACATGGTTTGCCTACTCCTGAGTTATACAAACATATCACTTGTTTCACATTCACTTTTCATTGATAAAATTCACCAGTTGAATCCTCATTAACACTAAAGCAATATAATCTATGCCTGCCTAGGATTCTTAGAATTATTTCTTACTAACTCTTTCTTTTGCCTCTGATTTCATTTAATACTAGGAAAAAACCAGGACAAACTCTTTGTTCTCCTAGAACTACATAAAAAAGAAAAATATGCTTTATATATGATGTGTATATAACATTGATTGCATTAAAATTCTAGATGAAAATGGGTTCCACGTTTGCAATTAAAATTGATGGTGTGCCACCTTTTCTGTGTATTTTAGAGCTTGTAGCCAGGACATCAAACCTGGAGAACATAAAGTTTGCTTGGCATAAAGAGACATCATCTGAATATCAAAATAGAATGATCGAGAAAAAGGAGCTTCCAAAGTGGGACTTTATTCATATGATTCAGGTAAGAAATGTTCATTATAATATACACTCAGAAAGAAGATTTTTTAAATGTGTGTTAAGAATGCCCACTATTCTAATTTTAAAAAGAAAAATGAAAATCTTCTGATTTCTAATTTTACAAGTGACCATGATCTGTTCAAACAGAGGATAAAGATGTTGATAATACTAAGATTTTTTTAAACATTCTAAAAAAACAGTTTTCTCTACTCAAAATACTTCCACAGTTTTTAATTTCTAAAAATGTTGACTTAATTCATTTTTCTAATTTTTGAAAGCTCTGATTGGATGAACCAATGCCCCAGAGTGTTTCTGAGTCCTATGTTTGACTCTAGTGGCCTGACTATGGACACATGGCCAAAGGAGGAGATCAGATGATACTTCAGATCAATAAAGTTTTATTTTCATTGTCCAGAACCATCAGACTAGCACATGCACTTCTGGAAAGGGGGTGACTAGGAAGTAAATAGCATGGAGCTGGATTTCCAGGAACACTAATATTTCTGAATAGCATTAAGAGAGGTGTAGACTTTGGAAGTTAGCTACCTTGAGAAAATGTGCATATGTTGGATGGAAATATCACTTGATTAACAACAAAATGCTTTTTGCTTCCTGTGTTTCACACCCATAGTCACCCCAAAAGAATTTCTTTTACAAGAAATGAAATTAAGAAATGTCTCTAGATTGACATATCCAGACAATCCTACATCTCTGTTCCTTTAACTGATGAAAACTTTTGCCTGTCAGGGAGTACTTCACATTGTCCACCAAGCCAGGATGTTTCTTTCTTAGATTTGCTTTTTTTCTCACTGTCTCACATTACTTTTTCTTAACTTCCTTCTCTCCTTACTCTTCCTGCAATCTCTACCACACCACTCATTCTGAACAGATGACCTCACTTCGTATTTTCTAGAGAAAATAGAAACCATCAGATGGAAACTCATTTTCACACTCTAAACTTGCACACACAGCTGCACTTGTGCCCATTATCTCCTTCTTCCACCATGTTACAAAAGCCTCCACTTATGCCTTGGATTTTTTTTTCTTTCCGTTGTATATATGGTTTCAGTTGTATATAGGGATCAGCTTCTTTATTCCATTTCTCTCAAAACTTCCATGTTTGTTCTTTCTTTCTTACAGCAATCCTGTCTCCCTCTGCATCACTATCTTGTTCTTCTCTCTTTCTCTCTTTGCCTACTCTACATTTTTCTGTGTAGTGTCTCTGTCGCTTCATTGCTGCTTAGAGTCCTAATACCCCTATGACATTTTTTTCAATTTAATATTCACTATCAGCCTAGAAAATCTCAACTGCCTCTTAGAAATATCCGCTGTGGTCTACCTTCTCATTGTTTAGCCAGGTCATATCATAGATTTTTAGTCTTCATTTGGACTCTGTATTTGGATACCTACCTGAAGTCTCTGTGTTAGACAGCATGGAGTGTGGCACCCCTTGAGGCATCATGGGCCGTGTGCAGATCCATTTTATTTCATTCATTGAGAAGAGATATAGTTGGAGTTGTTTTCCCTTTATGCAATGAATCATGTTATGGGCATGCTACATGGAATATTGAATTCTTGTTCAAGAGAGATGAAGATGTGGTATAAGTGTCTGTGAGAGTGGGGCCCCAGGAGGTAAGCCATTAGGGAAAATTTCCCACAGTCTATGCGTAACTCCAAGCTCTGTGTTTTGGGTGGAAACGTCTGCACTTCACTAGGGATTGGTCCACAATTATTAAAAATGGGTGGGCTGACCCCTACACTCTGTAACCAAACATATAATCTCGTGCTTTATCCAGTCCAGTTCTCTAGAGAATCTGTCAACATCAAGCCTGTCACATTTTCTGTAATTTTTTAAAAAAGCATCTGCGAGCATATGGAGAAGCTAGTGCAAAGGGCTTAATTTTAAGGCAACGTTCCATGAAATGGAAATGGAAAGGGTCTCTTTTCATGGTGCTGGAACCATTTTCTCCCAGAAGAGCTGCAATTCACAAATTTTAGAATAGGCATAGGATCAATGTCCCCATGTGGAATGGTGACTAAGTGTCTCTAGCTATAAATGTCTGTGTTATAGAAAGAGTAGATTTAAGATCATTTGACTCTAGTTGAACAAATACCATAGCTTTTACTTTTTCCAAATATTTTCTCACATTATTGTTCTATCTCTCCATATAACATCTTTAATCTTTACATTCTTATGTGTATTGTTGGGTAAAAATTCACTCAACTGGAAAATCAAACTTTCTAGTCAGTATCTTGTCCAAGCAATAAAGACTTCAACATAGAGAAGTGTCTCATTTCTCTTTTTTCTCTTTTCTAGATGCTTTACTATGTAAAGGACATCCCAGATACCCTGAAGTTCTTCCATAGTCTCCTAGGTACAAATGCAAAGATTCTCATTATTCTTGTGTCAGGTAAGCTATTTTCATCCAACCCGAATTTTTAAAACAGTGATAATGTATGTATTCAGGGACTCATGTGTTTAAAGGTAGTTGTGTATTGCATCTTCATTATAAAATGGTTCGCCTTGACCTCTAATCATACAATTTTTTTTAGCATTAAGAAAATCATTCACAATAGTTCTCAGTGTAGAGGATGTAGTAGAATTAAGCACTGATTTACTTCTTTCATTTGGGAAAATATGTCTTTGTTTTCTATGTATGAATTATTTTTATATAGATTAGAGCAAATTCAACTGATAAAAGTTTTAAAATGAGACTAAAATAGCAAGTGTTTATATTTACCTACTTTTAATGTCATTTGAGTATCAGTTTTCCCACTGTGATGCTTATTAATAAATACATAATAGTTTAAATATTTCAGATGCCATGATATTTGATTAATTTGCATTCCTAGAACCATTATCCACATTGTTCATTTCTGTAGGTTTTCTCAGATACTTATCAAAAATGGTTTGCTTGTTTTGTTGTGGGATGGAGTTTTATTTTCCAATGGATACATGTGAGCATGTCAAGTTTCTTCCAGGGATATAGTAAGTACCACATAGATAACACAAGTAAACATTGGTGGATATTGAAACATTGACATTGTTGAGGTCAGCATTTGATATTATACTTTCATTCAGCAATCTTTATGGATTGACTATCTAGTGCTACGTGAGTTGATTTTAGATGTATAGCAGACTGTCTTCATAAGCTTACATCAGATCCCATACTCAAAAACCATATATCACAAAATTCATTTTTTCTTAAATATAAGGAATAGCTTTAAAGATGACAAACATGGCTGTTGCTTGTAATTTTGAGTTTGAACTTATGTGGAAATTAGCCAGTAGAGAGCTCCTGCACACTACCTCTTCCCAAAGGGAGCATTTTGATGTAATATTTTTATCTCTAGTTAGTTAAAAAATACTCATTTTTAAGAGAGAGATCTGGCTTCCCATTTTGAAAGGCTATGGAAACTGGATTCTTCCTACTAACTTCTCTCTAGCCTAGGACACTTGGATAAAGTACTATGTACTGCATTTAGAATTACAAATTAAAATTAGTTATCAACATGGTAGGCAGCCTAGTCTTAATGTTCTGCATCAATAATACAAAAAAAGTGTCGCAGACAGAAATAGCAATTCATCCAGAAGTCATATGTTTTATTTTAGAATATATTTCATCTCAACAGTATATCCACTCACTTACTTATATTTAGTTTATTATAAAATATTTCAGAAGTTAAATATTTGGGTACCAGAAGGTGGTTTCTGTGAATATATAACTACCACAAGGAAAAACAAAACAAAACAGTCTAAGGTTTAGAAAGCAGTAGTCCACAAGCAACTGAAAATTGAGTAGATACACTTATGGCTACAGTATTTTTCTGGCTGTGTCTTGAATGAATTAATACAGTCCATGGTTTATTGGCATCAAGGGATGTAAAACTCAAAATTGATCTAGTGAAATGTCTTGTGTGATAGTATATGGAACAATAATGTTGAGGCACTACTAGTTGTGTGAACTTGATCTCTGCATCTCAGTGCATTCAAGGATTACTTCTGGATAATCATACCTACAAGATGTTACATCTATTCATTTATGTGGTTCATAAGTACCATCTGTATATACCTTCATGGGAAAAATCAAAAGAAAGGTGAGTAAAGATAACAAAATCATTTAGCTTTTTTTGAAATGTATTTTGAGTCAAAAATTATTCAATGCACTTGATGGTGAAAATATTTTACTCACTTCCTCAAAATGCAGTTCACAATTTTTCATTACTGCTTATAGCATAGGAGACAGCTGTTCCAAAAAGGAAAATATTGTTAATAGGCATAAGAATGCAATAAATAACAGTTGCTGGATTACTACAAGAATTCTGATAACCTCCTTCCTTTACCGTGTGCACTTCTTAGAAGAGATTTGCACAGCTCTAAAAGAAATATCACAGCCATTTCTTCCAAAAAGGAGAACCACTCAGTTAAAGGAGAAAATAGATTTAGATTTTTTATTTTGGGGTTTTCACATCTCTTCCTTCTATTGCTAAAAATGTCTTAGCTTTGTTGCCTGTGTTTCTCAAAAGTGCTATGTAAACAAATTAAGTAAATATGTTAAATTTTTAAAAAAATAAGCCACTTTTCTCAATAAAGATTACTTTGAGGAGAAAACAGATTCTACCTGAAAAGAGGAATTGAATTGTCAAATATGTTGCTCATTGTCATCAATTTAGTATAACTAGAATGTCCCCAGGGTCCCCAGTCTTATGGGCTCATACTTAACTTCTTATGGGCTCATACTTACCTCTTTTTTTTTTTAAATCAGAGTCTCACTCTGTCATCTAGGCTAGAGTGCAAGGGCATGCTCACATCCACCACAACTTCGACCTGCTGGGCTCAGGTGATCCTTCCGCCTCAGCCTTCCAAGTAGCTGGAACTACAGACATGCGCCACCATGGTCCACTAATTTTATTCATTTATGTATTTATTTATGTATTGTAGAGATGAGGTCTTGCCAAGTTGTCCAGGTTGGTCTCGAACCCCTAGGCTCAGGCAATCCTTTCGCTTCTGTCTCCCAAAGTGCTGGGATTACAGGCGTGAGCCACCACACCTGGCGATACTTAATTCATAAAAGTCCAGAGTAAATGGAGCTTTCATCCTATGTAACTTGGGTAGTAGTCCATCCTCCTCCCCATCATTCCTTTACTCCCGAGGATCTCTGGAGTGCTGCTCTTATGCTCCTTCCTGATGACTGCCAGCCACTTTTGCTTCAAATTTCTGCTCCCAGTCCATCTTTTGATTCCTTCTCCTCGAATCTTGCTTGTGTTGCAGTTGCCCTTTCTTATCCTGTTTCGCATTGCCCCTGGCATGGACAGAGCCCTAACTCCTTCATTCTCCAAAGCACCATTCTTTGCTTCTGGAAGAAGTTGAGACCATTTTTGCTTCTGGAAGAAGTTGAGACCTCTGAGAAAGAAGAGCAAACAACAGAATTCCACATGAGACTTCCACACACTCTTTCTGACATTTCTCTTGCTCGATCTTGGCCCACCTCCCACAGACCTGCTCTCACCACTTCCTGCCTGTCCTCTTAGCTCAGAGCTACAAGCTCACTTCCCAATTCCAACCCTTCTGTAGAGCAGTTTAACTCGCTTTTGCACTATCTCTATCACCTAGATAAACTTGTGCACCCATGAACCTGTCTTAACAACAACACATTTCCTTGAATAATTTCTGTGTCCCCTCAGAGTATGAAAGTCACTGTAGTTGCCTTTTAAAAAAATAGCAATAATTGCTTTGGTATATTAATACACCTAATACAAATATGAGAGGGTACCCCCCCTAAAATCCAGAATTTATTTATTAAAAAATGTGTAATTCTTACATGTTTAAACTTCAGTCACTTCAAAGTACTCTCCATTTGATACAATACACCTATTGAGATGCTTTCTTCACTGCTCAAAACAGTTTTTGAACTTGTTGATTTTGATGTCTTTTCGTGTTTCTATCGTTTTTTGTTTCACCTCTTCCACATTGGCAAAACGCTCTCTTTTGAGTACTTTTTTTCATAGGGGAAACAAACAAAAAAGGTCTCTGGGGTGAGATCAGGTGAATAGGGAGGGTGGAGCATGGGAATCATGCTGTTTTTGCTCAAAAACTGCTGAACACTCAGTGTAGTTTGGGCAGGTGCACTCGTAAATCACTCATCATGAAATGGGAAACATGCTGAAAGAATTTCCACAAAAAAAAAATTCACTGAAGCAGAGAGCCACCTCACACAACAACGCTAGCTGGTACACTGTTGCCAATGGAGTCCTAGAATACTTAGCTAGCAAGGGAATCCTGCACTACAAAGGTCCTACCCTCCAAAAAATAATTCTGGTTTTTTGTGGAGTCTCCCCTCTCATATGGGTCAGCTTTGAGAAATAGATCAAAGCTGGTTTCCAACACTGGAAACATTTAATTACAAGAAATTTCCAGTTGGATTTTGTTTTTAATACCAAAGTCAGTAAACATGTACAGAAATGATCCATATTATTGCTAGCCATTGTTGTCGTTTGATAATACAGCTTCAAATTCATACCTGCTAGACTGGTCTGTGGATAGAAAACAAGCTTGATTAACCTCATTGTCTGAGGTATCTGATCTACATGCCTCCTCTCCCCTGTTTAGGATCCATTGCATAGCCCTTCTTCTCAGTCCAAACTGTAATTCTTGAAGCCCCATTCTCCATCTACTTGACAAATTAAAACATTTCTTCTTTTTTTTTTTTTTTTTGAGTTGGAGTCTCCCTCTGTCACCTAGACTGGAGTGCAGTGGCCACTCCCAGCCACCGCAGCCTTGACCTGCTGGGTTCCGGGGATCCTTCCGCCTCAGCCTTCCAAGTAGCTGGAACTACAGGCGTGTGCTACCATGCCCAGCTAATTTTTTGATTTATTGTAGAGAAGAGGTCTCTCCAAATTGCCCAGGTGGGTCTTGAACCCGCGGGCTCAGGCAATCCACTCACCTCAACCAGATTACAGGCTTAGCCACCGAGCCTGGCTTAAGACATTTCTTAGACTTGAATATTGGTCTAAAACTTAGAACACCTACGCTAAATGAGTCAGACTAGGCTTCATTTTTATCGAGATTCTTGCAGTCACTTTCTAAATGGAATTTGATTTATAATTATCTAAGAGTAAAGACACTTCTGTGTGGTAGTATTGTTATCTATGGCTGCTCTACAAAGCAGAAAACTGAGTGCTCATTGTAGACAGATTCAGAACAGCCTAGAATTACTCCCTAAATTAAATTTCTTTTTTTTTTTTTGAGTTGGAGTCTCACTGTCGCCCAGACTGGAGTGCAGTGGCCGCTCCCAGCCACCTCAGCCTCGACCTGCTGGGCTCCAGTGATCCTTCCGCCTCAGCTTTCCGAGTTGCTGGAACTACACAATTTATTTATTTTAAAGATGTGGGGTACAATTCAGGATTAGGTAGATAAGTGGTCATTGCATAGGTAAACTTTGGGCCTCCCTTTGGTCCCCACTTTGTGCCTGGTTGGAGATCAGGCACCCTTATAATGTACTGTTCCACTGCCTTCCCTGGAAGTTACCCATTACTGCCTATCCCTTTCTTACAGTATTATGACAAATGTTCAGGGTCCACTTATAAGTGAGAACATGTGGCACTCAGTTCTTTGTTTCTGTGATAGATCACTATTATAAACTCTAAATCCATCCAAATTGCTTCAGAGTTCATAATTTTACCCTTCCTTATGACTGTGTAATATTCCATCATGTATATGTACCCTTTTTCTTTTTTTATCCAGTCTACTTTCGATGAGCATCATGGTTGGTTCCATGAATTTGCTATTGTGAATAATGCTGCAATAAATATGTATGTGCAGATGTCTTTTTTAAAGAGTGATTTGAGTTTCTCTGGGTATATTCCCAGAAAGGGGATTGCTGGGTTATATGGATGGTCAATTTTTAGATCTTTTAGGAATCGCTACACTGTTTTCCACAGAGGTTGTACTTGTTTATATTCCCGCTAACAGCATAGAGGTGTTCCCTTTTCCCCGCATCCTCTCCAGCATCTGTTGTTTTTTGAGTTATTGATGATGACTATCCTGACTGAAGGCAGGTAGTATCTCAGTGTGGTTTTAATTTTTATATCTTTGATGAATAGTGAGGCTGAACACTTTTTCATGCCTCTGCTAGCTGCTTGTATGTCTTCTTTTGAGAAGTGTGTATTTCTATCTTTTGCTTACTTTTTAGGGCTGTTGGCGTTTTTCCTTTTGGCATGTTTGAGTTCCTTGTAGATCCTGCATGTTAGACAAGTGGGACCTCATCAACCTGAAAAGCTTCTGAAAAGCTAAAGAAACCATCAAGAGAGTTGGGAGATGGACCACAGAATGGGAAAAAATATTTGCCAACTGTATATCTAAATTAAATTTCTAAAAGCACTCATCTAGACAAGATCTCATCTAGGTATATTAATGGTGTGTCAGGATCAACATCTTGCTCTTAAGGGTGGTCTTAAGTATGCCACATAGCTCAGGTTTTGACCTTCTGTTTCAGTGACTGATTTATTATTGAATTGATGAGTTCTTTCTCACAATAGACTGAATTACTCAATTATTTGAGCACCATATGGACACTCATGTTTGAAGTTTATTAGATTGTAAGATAATGAAATATGGAGTCAGTTTCTAGATTTAATTATGCAGAGCACCTAGTCTGGCTAAGATACCATGTGTGTTCATATTAAAAACACAGCCTGTGGTCTCAGTTCCATGTTTGCTGCATAGGATAGACTATGTGTAGACTTGGTGAGTTCAGTTTTTTGAGCTCCTACTGTTAGTCACAGGTGCTGAAGATTCCAAAGATGACTATTACATTTCTTCTGTCTTTGAAGGCCTCCTAATCTAAAGAATGATTCAGACCTGACAACTCTTTTAGCAATGTGCTAGGTTTTTTATCAGAGATGTTTAGGAAGTTTCAGAAGAGTCCCTAGAGAACAGAGTCTGTGCGCCTCTCATCTCTAGT
>NW_007260102.1:274006-292179 GCF_000164805.1 Carlito syrichta
GAGAGAGAGAGATAGAGAGAGAGATCTTACTCTGTGGCCCAAGCTGAAGTGCAGCGTTAGCCTTGACCTCCTGGATTCAAGTGATCATGCCTCTGCCTCCTGAGCTGCTGGAACTACATGTATGTGTCACCATGGTCAACTCATTTTTAAAACTTTTTTGTAGAGATGAGGTCCCACTATGTTGCTCAGGATAGTCTTGAACTCCTGTGCTCATACAATCCTCCTTCCTCGGTCTCCCAAACTGCTGGGATTATGGACATGAGCCATTGTGCCTGGCCTCTATTGCCAGGTTTTCATAAGGACTCAGCACACAGATGATGCTCAGTACGTGTGTTTGAATTGAACTGAATAATTGTTTATTATTTCTGTCTTATGATATCAGAACTATGGTTAGCTTTGAAAATTCACCCCAAAAAAGAGAGCATATTTCAGTTAAAACTGACTTGATGATAAACACAAATCAGAAAATATGGAAAGTTCTGGAGAAGTACAAATGGGTCTCATAAAAAGAAATAAAAGACTTAATAAAGAGCATACACACACACACACACACATGCATACACACTGCACTCAGGAATAACCAGACAAATGTAATAAGGAATAAACAAGTAAAACTAATTAGGAAAAAAAGAAATTGAAATAAGAATTAAATGACAACGTTTACTGGTCAGTCTATTGGAATACATTTTGCTTGAGGAAAACAACTTTTCTCCTATGTTTCTAAGTATTCATTACAGAATTAGCCCAGCTCAGTAAATATTCAGTAGTGAAAACTAGCAGAAGTTCCTCGTTATGAGACTAAAAGAAATTTGATTTGGGGATATTAAAAAAGAGAGAAATAAGAACAAAGGAATTTGATTTTTTTTAAATGAGGAGTATTTTACACTAAAATGATATCAGTGGGGAATATTGTAACCAGGCATTAGTTGGGACCAGTCACTATTTAAAAGGCAACCTTGTCTATTTAAGGAAGATGAACCAGGAGATCACTGAAGTTTTCTGTCCATCTTCTCTTTATCTCACTAAGGAAGGAATCAAATCATACTGTGCTATTTTGAATGCGGTGGGGAAAAAAGAATGTGATTTATATCATGTTGAAAACAAAAATAATACCATATGCCGTGCCCACTGAGAGCCATTATGATAATACATCAGTCAGGGGGTGTATAATTGCTCAGCTTAGAAGTGCCACCAAGTCACAGCACTGACACCAGCAAATTCTCTGCAATTGGTGTTTGATTCTTTTTTTCTTGCCAAGTTAAAAATAATAATAAGGATAACAGAGTCTCTCTTCAGGCACTGGAATGCTTATTTTCTTTTAAAGTCTTATTTACAGGCAAACTCTTATTTAGGAAGATAGTCTGTTGCCTTTGGAATGAAAGATTTTTTTAATACTTACAATCCTCATTTTTTTTATTGAACTCAACTTTTGTTTGTTTGTTTGTTTTGCTTCATTCCAGTTCTACCTTCTCCTAGAGCATATCCTGTGGCTATCGCTCCCTTTTCTAAAACATTAGTAGAACATCAATTATCCTAGGCTATTTATTATTTACTATTTTCTGTCTTTGATAACCTCTGGTGTTGAATTAAATCTGGAAACTGTAGCTTAATCCATGGATGGGAGCGAAGGGCCTTTGAGCATTATATAATTATATGCATAACTGTATGTCTATGTATTGGTTTTGTATTTTTCTAGAGTGTCAATTACTTTCTTTAGATCATAAAGAAGACTTGAGACAAAAAAAAAAAAGAGAGAGAGCTCAAGACATTGAAATTTTTACTTTCAATCCTGGAAGCACATAGGAAGTATAAGTTCTCTCCTATACTGCTTTGACCAAGTCCAGTTCCATTTACTAACACTTTAGCAATGTCTGCTATGTGCTAATCATGATTCTAAGTACCTTTACTTTATTCACTCAGTAATTCTTTGCAGCAATTCTAAAAACAGATTATATTATCATCCCTGTTTTACAGATTATAAAATGAGACACAGGTTCATAAAGCGAGTGAGAGAGAAAGCCAGGCTTCATTTTCAGGTGGTCAGGCTTTAGAGACTATGCTCTTAATTACTTCTCTATACTTACTGTGTATATGGCATGTGTGTCCTGGAAGGTCCACAAACAGAAGGTCATTACTATTATTAAAGATTTCTGAAGAGAAATTTGCTTTTGTAGTCTCAAAACTATAATCAATTGAAATACACCAGCGAACTAATTCATTTATGTTATAAGCACTTATAACACGTCAGCCATGTGTTTATCATTGGGCAATAATTTAATTAAATTATCTCATTTGATCTTTGTATTTGTATTTGAGGTAGGTAAGGTAATTCTCATTTTAGATGACAAAACTGAGGTTCTGAGGGACTAAATAACAAGCTTTATCTCATTCACAAAGTGTCAGAAGAGTTCAACCGATGTCTCTCTCAGATAGTGCATCTCTTAGCTTCCCTGCGGGACTAGTTTTCCAATCAAAAGCTACAAACATTGATATAAATTTTTCTAAACTTAGAGATACAGTTTGTAAAAATCAACTTAGTTATTGACAGTCTAGGGCAGCATCTTGTAAGTGGTATATAGGCACAAGAGGCTATCCATTTTTGGATTGAGTAAGCCATAATTTATTCACTGTGCTCTTTCTTTTCACTTCCATTTTTACTCTGAGAGCCTCTCCTCTGAACTCTAGACTAATATAAATACCTTCTTCCTATCGCCACCTGAATGTCCAGTATGCATCTGGCCCCATGTGATCTGTCCCTCATCCAATTGCCCTACCACCCTTCCAACCTCATCTTCCTTTCCCCCCCTCACCATTCAGCTCCAATCTCACCTGCTTCCAGGCTAGCTCTTCAATGTACCAAGCATGTTTCAGGTACTTTGTAGCTACTCTTCTCTCCCCAGGAGTTATCACTGTCAGGTCTCTGCCCAAATGTCAGATTATTAGAGAGATTCCCTGGGACCACCCTAGCAAAAACAGCAGCCCATCCAACTCTTTGATTCTCACTGTCCCTTACTCTGATTAGTTTTTCATTTAGCAGTTATCACCATTTGATATATGCTATATTCACTTATTTATTTAATGTTTCTCTCTCCCTTCCAACTTCCTTGAAGTATGAGCTCCACAGAGGACAAGAATATTGTTTTGTTCACTGCTCTTTTCCAACCATCTAGTATGCTTCCTGGCAAAAGGCAAATGAAAGAAAGATAACTGAAAGCATGGATTTTCTTCTATTGCACAGGAACCAGTGGCTGGGACAAGCTGTGGAAAAAGTACGGATCCCGCTTACCCCGAGATGACCTCTGCCAATATGTCACATCATCTGACCTCACTCAGATGCTGGACAATCTGGGGTTTAACTATGAGTGTTATGACCTTCTGTCTACCATGGACATATCTGACTGTTTTATTGATGGGAATGAAAATGGAGACCTACTTTGGGATTTTTTGACTGAAACCTGCAACTTTTACATGACAGCACCACCTGATCTCAAAGCAGAAATTATGAAAGATCTACAAGAGCCTGAATTTAGTGTTAAGAAAGAGGGCAAGGTTCTTTTTAATAATAGTCTGAGTTTCATAGTGGTTGAGACATAACTATCTATCACAAGAATGTATTCAAAGATTATATTTTGAACAATGTTTATCACCCATCTATTTCCATATTAAAATTACAAATACATTGCATAATGTAGATAGAGCACTGTTTGCATATGGAATCTAGAAAATTCCAAGACATACTGATCTTACCCTTTTACTCCCCTGGGTAGAGAGACCACATGCAGGCTAAATATCACACAACCTGAAAATATGAGCCAACTGAATCACACTGTTTTATTGACAATAAAATCCATTTCACTTTTACAGATTGTCTGGAGTTTTCTAGATTACTAATAAACTATATGTTATGAATTCTTTAAATATTAGTGAAGTACATATTTACTGAAACCTTGAATACTAGTATAGTATATTTACTGACTTTTTCTCTTTTGTGAAGTATTTATCTTTGTATATTCTTATATTGCACTTTTGATCTTATTTTTGATTGATTATTAAGAGTAGCGCATTTAGAGTATTATAAAATTAACTCTGTGTCATGTGTTGTTCTTTCTTCTCATTTTGCTTTCTCTTGTAGTTTTATCTGTGATTTAATAGTGCTTTGTTTGTCTTTTTATATACCAAAGTTTGTCTATTGTATTCAGTCAATTTTTTTTTTACATTTCTGAGTTTCTGACACAGTTTAAAAGGTCTCTAAAACCAACGTTTTAAAGTGCTAAGATATTTTATCATAATAATATTATAGCTTCACTTTAAAAAAATGAAATCTTAAATATGTTTGAAATGTATATAAATATAGGGTAAGACCAAGAACAAGTTGTTTTCCCTCAAAATAATAGCCAGCTTTATAAACAAAATTTGAAAAAAACTGAAAAACAAAAACCCACTAACTTTAAATCCAGCTTTTACCATTTACCAAACTTCTAGAAAACCTTGACTATATTTTGATACTTATAGTATCTTATATTGATCTAATACCAAGAGTCATCTTTGGACAATAGGATTTCAGTGGGTTATATAAAATGAATCTGTTGTTCTTAATCTTATTTTTAATAATAAGCCTCCTGTCATTCTTGAAAAAATGGGAGGTCTCATTAGATAAGCAAATAAGTAATTTAACAATTAGTAAATAAATGTTTTAAGTAAATAATTGCCACCCTCTTTCAAAAATACAACAAAAGTAAGATTTTATCAAATAGCTCATGAATCCTCATTCTCCCAGTAAAGAAGTCTTCAACCCAGTGAGATATTTGCTCTTTCACATTATAGGGCTACCACTTAAGTGCAGTATAGTCAATTAAAAAAATTATTGACTCTCCCCAACCCCTAGCTCATCCCAGGGAGTGCACTGGTGTAGAGAGCCTATTTACACTAACAAATTACCACGCTTTGTTGTTCATAATAAGTAAGACTGACTTCCATTGCTCTCTTTTCTCAGACAAATTTATCAGTGATTTTTAAATTATATGTTCCAACAAATGAAACAACAGTTATCCAATCAGATTCCTGAATACAAACATTGAACCATTAATCATACCGATATGTACCACTGACAAAGGAATTATGTGAGACAGACAGAATTGATGGATTGGGACTATGATGATCTCGAACACCTTCACCAAACGGATGAAAATCAAGATGCTACAGAGTAAATTGTGGGCTTTTGTAAAAAGCAAATGTACAAAACCAAACAAAAATAGAGTGAATGTGCTATTTTAAAAAGAAAGGAATGACAGTCCATAGACTGGTATTTGTAAATATGGCTTTTTTTCTCATCCCATAAAAGACAAAGATAAATAAATTCTTATTTAATGTAACAAGAACATACAAGCTTTTTTTTTTTTTTAAAGAAAATTCCCTTACTAGTTAGATGAGTACTTGTTAGTGGCGGGAAGCTGTATAAGTTCAAGGGATGAAACTGTTGGCTTCTTCCTGTACTGCATGCATGACATTACAAGGGATTTGAGGCAGTCACATATTAACTTTTCATGAATTCAGAATATTGTTTTATAGATCATTGTGCAACTTTAACATAGTGTCTTGCATATGGTAGGTGCCAAGCAAAGGGTGATCAATGAATTCTTTTCTTCTCAAGCATCTATCTTATATGTGTTTATATTTTTTATAAACGGAGTTTAAGCAATCCACAAAATTATGTGGATTATGTTGCCCTTAGCATTATTGTAAACCTAATTTAGGACTGCTTCAGACACTTTTTTCCATTTGTTGTTGGATAGTATTGCCAAAATCCAAAAATAAAGTGTGATACGAAGCACAGTATTTTAAGGCCTTGATATTTACTTATTATAAAAATTGGTAACTTTCTTAATTAAAAACTCTAACACTCTGGGCCATAAAAATTAAGTAATTTCTAATGCACACCCATAAAAAGAGATGCAAATGTCATACAGAATACTAGATCTTGAGTTCATGAAACTGCACAAATCCAAATGTATATTTAATGTATTTTAAATGTGCATTTAATAAGAATAGCTTACATGTAACATTTTATTATTTTAAAATCATATTTATATGTGTTTACCACACCAGAATGTTATTTTTAAGAAAATAAGCCCTTCTTGCAAAGTCCCATCTTTGGAATGCATGAATTAAAAATAGTCTTGTTAGATGGAACTGTAGAACCAGACTTTCTGGGTTTCAATCCTGGTTGTGTTAATCACTCACTAAGTGACCTCAGGCAACTTATTTTCTCTCTGGTCTCATATTTCTTCATGTGCAAAATGAAGAGAATCATAATATCTACCATAGATGATGGTTATGTGGATTCTAGGAGTTAAGCTACATAAATATGCTCATAAAATGCTAGAATCATCAGGAATATTCAAAAATATTAATTACCATTACCATTAGTTGCTCATAGAGATTCAATATGAAATGCAGAATAAATAAAATTTAAGATTAAGGAAAAATTATGATTGAGGCCAGGGAGCTCATACTTACAGCTAACCTAGTTTCCAACCTTCACATTCTTGGCAAAAGGTATATGGCTTCTGTTTCTCCCAAAACTAAGCTGATACTCCTAGAGGCACTAGGTGCCATCACTGCTGCACCACTCAAGGCCCACCTTGAAGGTTCTGTCTTCCTTGGCCCCTGATGCTCTGAGTGCCTGTGCTCAGTACTATGTGAAGTGGCCCCATCTCGGCCTATCTGATTAGACCGAGTGAGCTACTGACACATAGATGGAATCCCACAGGCCAGACAGAAATAGATTGGAGCAACTCTCTTAAAAAATATGAAGAGAAACCATTACATTTTTCTCCTAGAAATTTGGAATTGTAAGTCCAGAACCATTGGACATTCTTCCATTCATTCATGAAGTATACATTCAAGCAATATTTATTGAGTACCTCTTAGGTATGAGGCACTCTATTATTATTAATTATTTTTGAGTTGGTGTCTCACTCTGCTGCCTAGACTGGAGTGCAGTGGCATGATCACGACTCACCACAGCCTCGACCTCCTGGACTCGGGTGATCCGTCCCCTTGAGCCTCCCCAGTAGCTAGAACCACAAGTGCTCGCCACCACGTCTGGTTAATTTTTTTTTTTTTTTGTAGAGATGAGGTTTTACTATATTGCCCAGGTTTGTCTAGAACTCCAGGCTTCGGTGATCTTCCCACCTCAACGTCACACAATGCTAGGATTACAGGTGTAAGCCCCTGCACCTGGCCGTAAGGCATTCTAAGCAAGGTAGCTATTGTAGTAAAACAACAACAACAACAAAGTTCCTGACCTCATTGATATGATTTCTAGTAAGTGAAATAGACACAAAATAAATACATGTCAGATAGTGACAGGCAGTATTAAGAAAATAAAAGTAAATAAGGGTAAAATAGTATCAGAAGGTATAATACTAGGTGGAGTGGTCAGGAAAGACCTCTTTAAAAAGGTAAGAGTTGAACAGAGACTTAAATTTAGTGAAGGAGCAAGCCACACACAGAGTTGGATAAAGAGCATTTGAGGACAAAGTAAGTACAAATACAAAGACCCTGATGTGAGGATGAGCTTTACGTATCCGAAGGACATAAGGAGGCAGGTGACTTTCTATAGTAGCTGAGATGAGAGGTCATAAGATTCAAGTCCAGAGTGGCCACTGGGGCCACACATGGGAGGACCTCATTTGGATGTCAGAATGTGAAGGAGAGCCTTGAGCAGACTTGCAAAGCGAATGAAAGATGCCAGGACCACGTGGCTTCGAATGGGACATGAGCTTTTTATCTAATACCCTTGATCATTTCCCATTCCTGTCTATGTCTATCCTGAAAACAAATACCCTTTTACTAGAAGTATCCTTGTGGGTATCTGCTTCTTGTCTCCCAAATGTCCTGGTTAGAACAACATATAAGATCTCATCTCATTCTTACTTAATGAGTTAGAAAGATTAGCTATTATTATCCTGTTTTGAGGGCAAGGAAACTGAGATAAGTTAAATAGCTTAGCCTAACTCTCAAAGTAAGCTCGTGACAGGAAGTAAGCCAGACCCTATACATACTGATTCCACACTGTGTGTCTATGTACTGGGCAAATTAAATTTATGATCTTTCCCCTTAGATGACTTCATAGAACTAAATTGCATTTGTCCCAAAATATTCATGTGTAAACTAAGGGAATCTGATTACAGAAGGGAAGAAGAAGCAATTAGAGAATCAAGGAGCAGTATGAATAAAAATCACCTTCTTGAATAGTCAAATGGCACTCTTTCTAAGCACTATACTTCACTGATAAATTTGTTTAAGCTAGTCTCAAATACCTGGTTCTTCCATTCCATTGCCCTGACTTTTGCCTGTATGTCTCTGTTTCTATTCCCACCAGGTCCCAGACATCACCAATTTCATGTTCAAATTATCTGTCACCTATATCCCAGGTCTCTGTGATTCATACACTGTGCAATACGCATCCATAGTACACGATCAACTAATGTAGGATAGTTAAAGCTACGGATCATGTAATCCATTTCTCAATGTGATATACACCATAAAAAGGCAACTGCAGTAAAACGAGGGTTGATTTAAGAGGTTCCCTGGGCAACGACAGTCACAATTTCCAAACGTGCCAAAAATTCATTAGGGCTCAAAGTCAGATTGCTGTAATCTCTGTAGCAATGGATTAATAAATACAGTGAGGCACTGTTTTGGAGGCTGCAGTGACACATGTGGATATTCTATATAAGTGGTGTCTTCCCATGATCATGTTCTTCTCTTGAAAAATTATCTGTTTCCTGATTTGTCTTAATGATACTTGAAGGACTTTGCAAACAACCTGCCTCGGAGAGAAAATGCTGAAATAAATCACAAGGTCCATAATGTGCAGTCCAAGCTTGGTGAGTTCTCCAAAGACAATTGGTACAGAAGACACAGGAAAATGTCAGTACCTTTATTTATGTCCCACAGCGAACTAATTTCATGCTAATTTCATTTCTATACCACAATTCCTTTTTCTGCACGTGTTGATGTATGGGTTTCATGAGTTAATTCTTGGTTTTCAATGCAGCCACTCTGGACATAAATCCCAGGGTTTTATAGAAGAGGCAGTTGTTCCATGCTACTTATTATCAGTACAAGCACATTGCAGTCTTAGCTTATTTATCACAATATCACTGCCATTCTGCATGATTTCCAAGAGACTTCATCTATCCCATAATAGCCTTCAAAGGGAGGTGTATTCTATCCTTGTGGTTTGTTTATGATTATTTTCATTATTTTTTTAAAATTTTATTTCTCCAGGACTGTTTTGGAGAAGAGTTTGGACTTTTTTCTCATTGTATAAACGTTACCCAGAACATGGGACAAGGAAATTAGCCAGGGCTTACTGCTCCAGGAGAAGCCTCATGGGATGGATTTGTTTGGGCAAAGTTGGCAACTCCTGGGTTTCCCATCTGTGTGTCATAAGAGCAGTAGAGGAAAAACTGGCTCCCCAGCCTGGCTGCTTCCCTCTGTTTTCTTTGGCCTCTCTAATTTATAGTCTCCAGCTTGGAAAAGAGTTAATCGCGAAGGAAGATTCTTTGCTAAATAAAACAGGCCATAGAGAATTTTAAAGGCACTGTGTTAATAATAGTTAATATTTATTGAGGGCTTATTATGTGTTGGGCTCCATGTTAAGTGCTTATATGCATTATGTAATCTGATCCACATAACAAGCTTATGAGTAAGTTAGTTATTATTTTTATTCCAATTTCACAAAGATGGAAACTGAGGTTTAAATTGCTTATATAATGTCTCACATGTTCTCACATCTGGTGGAGCCAGAATTCCAACCCACACAATTTGACCCCAGAGACAATGTTCATAGCCATTATCTCTTGTTGCCTTTAACAAGAGACTAGAAGTCTCTCTTCATTAAGCTTCATTGAGGAATTATCTCCAAGCTTCAAATTTTTCATTCTATTTCCCAGGAATGCATATTACCTGGTGACTCTGATATGAAGATAGCTCCTGTTTAACTTGATCAACTTCGGGTCAACAGAGTGTGGTATTATCTTCAAAAGAAAGCTCCTTTATGACTGTGGCCTGGCTCTGAGACAAGGCGGGATGATCCTAGTGAACTGATCTATTATTTTGACCTTGTGTAAACATCCTCTCAGCTATTGACTGTTCATAACAAGAAATTTTTTAATGATAAATGATAAGGCCAGTGTAGCTCCAGTTGACCAGAGAGTTGTGAGATAACATGACAGAGACTGCTACTGTTCCATACTAGCCATCCTACCCTCCTTCTGCATAACACAGTATCCAATTTTTAACTAGGTACAAGGCTGCCCAGATAAACACTGTTTTTCTCATACTCCCTTGGAGTTAGATACAGCCATGTGACTAAGTTATAGGCAGTAGAATATGAAAAAAAAATACAGTTTGCGGAACATGCTGACAAAGGAAGAGTTATATACTTCTTTTCCACTCTGCTTCCTTCTGGATGGCTGGAATGTGGATATGGTAGTGAGCTATTTCAGACCACACAGTCAGGGGCAGCAACACCCTAAGAAATACAGAGAAACAAAGAGCCATATCCCTGGACCTGATGAAAGGGAAATGACATTCTACCATGTATAGACAATGTTAACTTGGAGTAACAGTAGCTGAAACCATGCCCTAACTACCACAGGTAGGTTAATTTGACCCATGTGTTTCTTATCTTTCTCGGCATCTTTCCCCCCCAATCTATAAAGGGGATTGCAAAGAACATTGTGAACATGGTAAGAAAAAAATTCTGGAAAATGCGACACAGGTTGTATTGAGGTTAGGAAAGCAGGTGACTATATATTGAAGAAATTTTTTTTCCCCAAATGCAGTCAAAATATCAGGATGAAAAGAATATTCATTTTATTAGTCAACTGAATTCTAAATCTTCAATCTGCATGATGTCAACTACTTATTCAGCAGATGACTTAGTCACCCATGTCAGTATTTGGTTTAAGTTCAATGAGATATAGACTTGAACATGAACAGATTGATGGTGTCCATGCACTACTTTTAAAATTTCAGTGGGCTGAAGAATCACCTGAGTAGTTTTTTAGAAAATCAAATTTCCTGGTTCCGTCCCAAATCTAAACCAGGGGTGTAGAAATCTGTCCTTAGGAATCAATCAGATGATACTCTGTCTCCAAACTTACAATATATTGAGGCTTGTAAAGAATACTGTAATAACAATAAACGGTAATAATTATAGAAACATTAAATCATTCACTGACTATCTAGGCCAATATTTCTCTAAATGCTACAAATAATAATAATGTTATCAACAATGAATTGAGTACTTACATGTCTGAGGCATTACAAAATTTTTGACATGTTACTTCATTTATTTTGTACAGTAACAAAGTCAATATTAATTATTCTCATTTTCTGTATGAAGACTCTGAAGTTTGAGAAGCTTTGATAGACTTGCACAGAGTCAATTTGTAAGTCCTGACAGCTCTGGGTCTCTTCTGAATTTGTCTCTCTTTCCAAAGACCAGGTGTTTAAATCTTAGATACAAAGGTCTCTCATTGATTCTTAGAGTCATCATCAGTCAGAGAGAAAAACCATAGTTCAAAGGTTATTCAAATAACACAAGTGTTCATTATGTTTGTACCTTCTATTTGTAAAATGTTGTATAGGACCTGTGAAAAGACATAAATTCAGGGATTCGTAGAAAAGATGAGCATAAAAACACATTCTCTGAGTTTAAAGACCAAGCTTTGAGTAAATCCTTTTATCTATTTTATACATATACACGCACATGTTTTATAGATGTAAAAATGCTTTCAGTGGGTTCCCAAGATTGTGACTGCTCTTTAAATTAACAATGATTAACCTCAAAATCTTTTTGTGAATTGTTTCATTTTTGTAATTTAATTTTATTGATTTTTTTTTATCTGCATTTGGCTAAGTTGTGGTTAGCATTTTTCAGTTTTGTCAGTTTTTGTCAATGGGTATATATGCATACAAGCTGTATATAGTCTGTGTGTGCACCTGTCTGTCTGGTTCTGTATGCCACATACACATGAATCATTTATATATGCACTTCCACGTTCATATCACAGCTGTCGATCTCTATGGTGAGAGGGAGCATGATGTGGATTACAAATTCATCTTAATTGAACATAAATACTTGTGGATTTTCTTAATTTAAAATAATACTTGCATAAGCAAGACACCAGTATATATCAAATTTTAACGGGATTCTTAATTACAGAAATAAGTTAAACAAAGAAATTAACATACGAGATGTTGCATTCAACTCAAAGACATCAATATATCTCATTCTTTTGTTTTATAGTATAAATTTTTAACCAATGTTGCTACTCAACAGAGAAAAAGTCTTCATTTTCAATAAAAATAAAAATGCTAGCATTAAATAGATTAATATCTAATTTTGTATCTTCATTTATATTATGTGCAAAATTATCTTAAATATGTTATGGATGAAGTGGCTTTCTACCGAACTGGGCCTTTTCATAGTGGAAAATGTTAACATAAATTGTAGTATAAATCATTGCCTCATAGAATACCAGAAGGCGCATATAAAAACCCATATCTTTACTGCACATATTTCCCATTAACCATAATCTATTAGTAATTGAAGTTCATTACAAATTCTTGTAGACTTTATTGCTATCATGCTGCATGACATACCGAACCTGGCTTGCATAACAAGAAGTCCTTGCTGGGAAATATCCTATTAACAATGACAGTGCATTTGTCATTGTGATAATAAACCCAAGAGCTGCCTGTAGACTATAAATTATCAAGGCGTCATTTGTGCTGCCCTGGCTTGAAGGTTTGTCAGTGCTTCCATTTTAAACCTTTGATTTTCAGTGAGTTGTAACTCAACTATCAGAATCTGCAGTGAGCTGCAACTTTGCATCCAAGGACTCAGCTCAAGATTTTTTTCGAAACAATTCTTAAGTATGATTTACATTTTCCAATCAGAAAGAACAGAAGCCTGCTGGCTTGAGCACAATAGTACTGAAGAGATCTGTAAAACATAATCATTTCCCACCAAGAAAAATATGTTTAGGTCTGGCTCAGAATACCTATGGATATTCAAAATCAGAATTTATAACAGTCCCAGTTTTGTGCTTTGAAAGGCTATTATTTATCTTTTGGAAGGGTAACAACTAAACACAAATATCAGGCATTCAAGGCCACCACATACGCCAGGTGATTTTTCTTTTTGTGCAAAAGCCTCTATTTCCATCTCCTTCAGATCAATAATTGGAAAAAAAGAAGAATTCACATGGAACAGTGAGAAAACATTACTGTGAAGAGAGAGGAACATTTGAGAAGCAGATGTATATTTGAAACAGAAATAGTCACAACTGTGTAAATAGTTGTACCTTTGGCTTGGAGGCAAGCTTTACCAGTCTGTGACATTCCTCAGCCAAGGAACTGGAAGCCAACGGGACCAGAAAGTGCTTCCTGCATTACATGATGGACTGGTTCCACAATCCACAATCCTTCTTACTTACTTCAAATTGAGGTTGTAAGAAAATTGTGGTTACCTGAAAAATCTTTCCAACTCCCAAATTAAGGACATGCATTTCTGTGGATACATTGACAGTAACCAAAACTCTCAAGTCTCGAGGCACTGTGCAGGGTCATTGATTGATTGGAGCTAGCCTTGTTTTGACACTTGTGTATAAGACTGGATACTAGATATAGGGGGAAGTGTAAGAGGAAGGAGAAGACTGGTTCTAGCTCTCAGGTTGCTGACTCTTGAGGAAGACTGACAAGAAAACACATATAGTACCAGAGTGAGATGTAAATGCAAAACTGAACTACAGAAACTTTTTGAGAGAATGTGAGGCGATTAATTTTCAGTAGATAATTAAGGAAATAGATTTCATGGGCAGGATGCATTTGAGTAGTATCTTTAAGAATTCCACACTTTTTGGAGACCTCCACCTACATCTTCTCACCCTACACTGCAATGCCCTTTCCTGGGATGCCTCACAACATGAGGAAAATAACAGATGCCTACTATAGGACTGGTCATTAGCTTGGGATTGGGTGGACTATTCTATACTTACCCAACATCTAACAACGGCAAATACAAAATCATAGCTAGAATGTACCAATTGCTTGGAGAGACTGGTAGCAACCAAATCATAGACAGAAAGAGTAAACCTACTTTTATTTTAGGGAAATTCTAATATCTGGGTCCTTCTAGCCTCCCTCCAATCAGACACTGGGCCTTCAGTTTTAGTCAATCATTAAGTGAAGCAGAGCAAATGTGTTCTTTAAATAACAAAACAATTATTCCCAAACATGTTTAAAGAAATATCTAATAATTCCAACAATATCAAATCAATCCTTTGCATAGCAAACTTGCTGGGAGGGACGAGCGCTGTGTCCCAGACATAAGTGCTAAACAAAAAAGTATTTGATTGCATTTTTGCAAATCATGAAGTAGGTTTTAATATTTTCATTTTACAGAAGAAACTGACACTTAGGCAAGTTGTTGAATCTAAGGTTAAGACTTGCCTAATATTAAATAATTATTCAACAGCAATTCAGACTTCAGCCTACTGATTACACAGGCTGTACCATGATCTCTTGCTTCCATATGCCCCTATTGTTGTCTTCTGGTTAATCTCAAGGAATAAACTAGAGCATTGAGAGAGCCAGTTCCCATCCTCTAAAACTTAGTTCACAATAACACTTAACTATGCTTCCAATTTTTTTCTTTTTTGTCCCAACTAATTTGATTAATGTCTTCAGATATATATCATTCTGTTAATTTTATTCTCAAGAACTATTTCAGATACAATGACTTCACATTTAAATAATGGCAAAAAAAGGTAAAATGTTATTTTCTCACAAAGGTTATTGGTTCTATCAACACTATAAAACATTATCTTTGACTTATCTGGAACAAAATCCATAATTCAAGAGCCACATTTCATTTGATAATAGCTCTAGTCTTTAGAACAATCATTCATATAAAGTTTGCTCACACCTAGGTGAAAGTTCTGTCACCTAGACCCTTCTCTTCCCTGTTAGCATCTTTGCCATTTGGTGATGGTTATCTGTTCACTTGCTTCCTTTTCTAAATCCTTCCGAGTGTTCTAATAAATCACAGATATTTTTCCCATCAAGTTTTATGACCTTTCATAGTGGTGAACATGATTTGCAGAGTGCATAGCACACTGAAATATTCTCAACAAACAAGTAAGGTCATTTCAATTCCAAATGTTTTTCCAGGCAATAGTTTGCCATTTGGAACCAGTCTGAAAGCCGGCAAAAGTGTGACAAGCCATCTGGTCATTCTTTCTCATTCTCAAGAATTTGAAACACTTATTTCCATTCATATAGCACATTTCTAGCAAGGCACTTACCGATTGTTGTGCATATTAAGCTTTTCACTAAAATAAAAATAGATAATGCAGGAGAAAGTAAAAACCTACCATGTGTTCCATCCAATGATATCACCAAAGTTCTTTTTCTCATAAGAAACCGAAGGAGAAGAGCATCAAATGCCTTTACCTCCAGAATAAAGCATATGACTTCAGAAAGTAATGTTTTGTTCTCTCTGACCTGGCCAAGTTCCCATATCCCCATGAGCTAAAGATGGTTTGAACTCAGAGCAAAGAGGAAGGTGATTAGAAAAGCAGGAGTGTTCGAGAAAATTCTTGCTTGTTGTTGGGGTTTGGGGGAGAACATATGCCTGATTTTATGCCAAACATGTGAAGTAACACAAAATTCCATTTTAAAAGTGGAGATTCAATAGTGCAGTAGATCTGAGTTCCATGAAGGGTGAAGCCCAGAGGGACAGCAAACCTCTTGGAGAAATCTTTTTGTAATCACGGGCAGTTATGTTAGAGTAAAATGGTCACTTCTTTTTTTTTTTTTTGAATTGGAGTCTCACTCTGTCACCCAGACTGGAGTGCAGTGGCCGCTCCCAGCCACTGCAGCCTCGACCCGCTGGGCTCCGGCGATCCTTCCACCTCAGCCTTCCGAGTAGCCGGAATTACAGGCGCTCACTACCACGCCCGGCTGATTTTTTGATTTATTGTAGAGATGAGGTCTCGCTGCCCAGGCGGGTCTCGAACCCGCGGGCTCAGGCAATCCACTCACCTCAGCCTCCCAAAGGCGCGGGATTACAGGCTGAGCCACTGAGCCCGGCTAAAATGGTCACATCTGATTTAGCACGGCAAGGCCCGGGTGGGCAGGAGGAGCAACAAAGGTCACCATACTCCACAGCGTGTGTTCCTACAAGCCCTAGTGGCTGAGCAAGCATTCCAAAGATTCTTATTTGCTATACCCGCTGCCAACCAAATGTGTGTTGTGCATGGCCCAAGAAATAGCCCCTGGTCCTCAATAGGTTTCACGTTATGATGAGGAAACACAGCCATAGAGGCTGCTTGGGAGGAAGGAAGCAAGCTGGTGGGAGCACAGTCGGTGCCAGCGATTACATTGCACTATTTGGCAGAGATCACGGCACTATGTTTTCACATCACTATGGCTACACAAATGAAATGTGAGCACTGGCTCTGCCTCAGTAATGAAGCTGAATCTCCCCCAACTTAACATCATCACGTGGATGCCAGAGAGAAGGATGGATGGAGAAAATGTTTCTGAATTTGAGCTTTTAGTTGAAATGACTGAGTAGACTCTTATTTATCTGAATTTCCCCTGGAGTGGTTTGATTATATTTTTCAACTTTTGGTAGAAATGAAGTTGAAAGCAACAGAAAGCAAGTTCAGTTTGCAAAAAAAATGAAATTTGGTTTGTGTGACTTACAAAACATATATCTATTACTCATTTAAGGACTTAAAATCTATATAAGTCAGTTTCATCCTCTCTTCTTTTTTGAAATTCATACTACCAATACCAGGGTATGACACTCTGTCCTTGACATGACAGTGGAAGGAGCATTCCCTGCAACAATAAGGCAGATTCAATTTCAGACCAGGTATTCTACATTCTACTAACCCCTTCTTCCCACTTTCATGCAAATTTCTCTTAATATGTAGAGATCTCACTCTCCTGAGCTTTCCACCCAATTTCCATATATTATCTCTTAGGCATTGTGTATACCAGCCCAGTGAAGATTATCTCTTAAACACAACCCAGTACATATGTATTCATACCTGTGCACCTTGCCCCATGAAAAGAAATACGTACCTCCACAATTAGACACAGTTACAAAGTAGTTCTTTAAAAGTTAAAGTTTCAATAAAAGAAAACCATGCAAGCAGTCCTGTTGCCAGGCTATCTCTCATTCTCTATATTTTAAATTTTATGACGTCATTTTCTAATCACAATTTTAACTATCTTGAAGTCCTAAACCTCTTTTCTTGTATATTCTAGAACTCCTGACCCATTACAGACATCTGTCTTATCTCTCATGTTATAGAACCTGCCTCTCTCATAGCCTTTTTAAATGACAGCTCTTAACCCTTTGCATTCTCATACCCTGGGCTTGCAGGAGGGGTGGTGTCCTCTTATCTCCTCATTACCACTTTCTTCTTATTTTATCTTCTTTCTTTATGAAAACACTCAACTGAATCTCAGATCATCAGGCAATTCCACACACCAGTGCTCTCTGTTTCAGTTATCAACTCACACTTGTACCACTTTCTCTTATTTTTTGAGGATTTTTTATCCTTGTTCACTATCACCCTTTTGTATACCACTCCTGCTTTTTGGTGCTTATCCTTCTAATGTATTATGATCTTTCTAGTACTCTGACTTCTAGGTCACTGACTTTCTCTCACCCTATGTTCCTCTCATCTATGTTCCTTGGCCGCATGCTCCTGTTTGCTCTCGTGTCTTACCCGACCCACATACCCTCCTATAACCTATTTCTAGCATCACAGATTGATATGTTTCCAGTCCACTTCTTCTAGTACCTTCTCTCTAATCTCCTTTTGACCTCATCAGAACCTACGATATACCACTTATGTCAGTGTTTTACTTTTCTGACCCATATTAGAATAAATTCTCTTTTATCCAGCAATACTTATAATTTCTCCGTTACATATGTTCATGATTCTTAGCCATTCTCTAGCTTCATCATAGGTAAAAGCACAGCCCTTTTTTTTTTTTTTGAGTTGGAGTTTCACTCTGTCGCCCAGACTGAAGTGCAGTGGCCGCTCCCGGCCACCGCAGCCTCAACC
>NW_007260102.1:292257-312126 GCF_000164805.1 Carlito syrichta
CTTAGCCTCCCAAAGGCACGGGATTACAGGCTGAGCCACCAAGCCCAGCTATGCATAGCCCTTTTAAATTCAATTCTTTGTCTACTCCATGCATGTGACTACATAACTGAACACAACTGAAGAAAAGTGTAAAACCATGATGAATGGCCTCACTTTAAATTCATGACCATTAACCTCAAGTGGGCTCTTCAAGAGTTGGAAATTATATTTCCATATCCATTTCGCTCTCACTCTACCAATGGAGTATTTCATAATGTTAGTTCCTTCCTTAAACCTCCAATACCTCCTTCCCCCTCCTTCCTCTTAGCTGATTACTCCTTCTCTCAATGTTGTATTTTCCTAATAAAACAAAGCAAACAGAAAACTTTTGCAAACGCCTACCACATCTGCTCACTTACCTGCACCTGTGCCCATATAGTATTTCCTCCCTCCTGGCATTGGGGAGGTGCTATCCATGCTTCTAGCTGACACCAGCACCTCCACCTGTGAACCGAGAGCCAACTCCTCTGCTCTGCCCAAAGATGTCATGGCAACAATCAACCCCTATTTGTCCCAGACTATGATTTTGTATTCTCTATCAGAGCTTTCTCACCAACATAAAAATGTGTCATTTATTCTCCAACCTTAAACATTTTTGGAACTCCACTTCCTTCTTGAGTCACCATTTATTTCTGTTTTTTCCTTTGCAGAAACTCTCTTAGAAAATTTTTTCTACACTCACTGGCACTAATTTTCCCCTTTCATTCTCTTTTGAGCACTCGTGTTTTCTCCATACCACTCCATTAATGCTGCTCTTGTCAGCGTCGCTGATGACCTCAGATTCCTTGGTAAGCCCTCAGCTATTAGTAGTATTTGGCAGTTTTCACCTTGAAACATAGTCTTCACTTGACTTTCATAGACACTCCAACCTCACGTATTTTGCTTCTCACCTCACTTGTCACTTCTTCTAAGGCTTCTTTTTGAGTTTCTCATCTCTCTGTCCTCTTACTGTTGGGGTGCCAAGTGCATAGTCTTTGACCTTTTATTTTCCAATCTATGCTCACTCTCATTCCCTTGGGGCTTTCAATACTGCTTAAGTACTCTTGATATGCTGACAACTCTCTCTCTAAATTCTAGATTCATAGAAACAACTGCTTATATTGCATCCCTTACTAAATGTCTAATAGGTTTATCAAGTTTAATATGTCCAAATAGTAAGCTCCTAATCTTCCAGACCCCCAACCCTAAGCAAATCTTCTCCATCTCATCTTTGCCTCATTTCAATTAATAATAACGCATCCTTCCAGAGGATCTGGCCCGAAACCTTGAATTCCTTTTGGAATCCTCCCTATTTCTCATATCCCACCTCTAAATGATGCTAAACTCTTTCCATTTCTCTGCCTGAATGTTCTTTTCCCAGAAGACCAGTGGCACTCTTCATCACATCCTTTGGGTTTTTCCTTAAATACTACTCTAAGCGAGGCTTTCCCTGACATTCCTGTTTAAAATTCAAAACCTCTATTCCTAACACTTGCTATTCACTTTCCTGGACTACTCTCTATAGCATATATCACCATTTAAGCATATATGTTAATTATTTATTTTGTTTATTATCATCTGTTTGGTTTCACCATCCCTCCACTGCCATATAATACACTCCCTGAAGAGACAGGGTATTGTGTGTGTGTGTGTGTGTGTGTGTGTGTGTGTGTGTGTATTTTTTCTCCCTGCTGTATCCTCAGTACCTAAAATGCTAGAATAACACATTTAGTGAGCATTCACTGATAGTTATAGAATGTGTTAAGAATTCCCCCTTTCTAGCAGGATACTGCCATGTTGGTAGAAGCTGGGGACACAACATCAATAAGGGTACCTGATCTTAAACCAGGCAAAGTGGGAACCAAAGAGAGACCCAAGCTTTACCTGTGCGATGCCCACTTTTATACCTAATCCTGAATTATACCCCACATCTTTAAAATACAATATGAAAAATAAATAAAGTTTTATTGGCAAAAAAATAAAATAAATAAAAGAGGCCCAAGGGAGCTCACTCAGCCCTTTCATGATGTAAAGACTCAGTGAGAAGGTGCCATCTGTGAAGAATGGGCTCACCTCAGACATCAAATCTGCCGGTGCGTTGATCTTGGGCTTCCTAGCATCCAGAATTGTGAGAAATAAATTTTTGTTGTTGGGCTGGGCTCGGTGGCTCAGACTGTAATTCCAGCACTTTGGGAGGACGAGGTGAGTGGATTGCCTGAGTCTGCGGGTTCAAGACCGACCTGGGCAACTTGGCGAGACCTCGTCTCTACAACAAATAAAAAATTAGCTGGGCGTGGTAGTATGTACCTATAGTTCTGGCTACTTGGAAGACTGAGATGGAAGAATCGCTGGAGTCCAGCAAGTCAAGGCTGTGGTGGCCGGGAGCGTGCCACTGCACCCCAGTCTGGGTGACAGAGTGAGATTCCAACTTAAAAAAAAAAATTGTTGATTACAAGAAAAAAAAAGAACTCTCCTTTTGAAATTACTGTGTTGGGGTTTGCATTCTTTTACCCATCCTGCTAGAATAACACATATAGTGAGTATCACAGTCTCTTGCCGGCAACCTGAGTGACAGGAGCCCTTCCTTCCCTGCTAAGCATGAAGTCTTTCTCAGAGGAGGAGTCCAGCACTGTATTCTTGCATGAAAGAAAGCCTTTGATGCACTCAGGCCTTGGGTGTGATGGTTCCCAGCTTTAAACTAGTGAATACTAACCCCCTTCCTTCTTGCAATGCACAACTTTAGGAGGCAACAGCATCTTATTTTCAGTTAGAGTCATTTTCCACAACATATTCTTTCTACTCCGTGTACTCATTCTTCTACATACAATGGTCTGGAGTTTTTGCTCATCTTTGTGTATCCCCTACTCCACCATTTTTTCTAAAATCAGCCTCAATCAGTCAGAGACCAAATAGGAAAACAGAAAAAGACTCTAAGTATTTAAAACAAACACAGGAAATTGGCCCCAACATTACAGAGAATGCAGGGAGTATGGCGAGAAACCACCAGTACAGAGGGAGGAAACCCAGAAATGAGCAACATTAAGCTCCTCTTACTCCAAGTCTAAAGAGACAAGAGAGGACTGTTGTACTGGAGCCCTAGGGTGGCTGCCACGGTGAAAGATGAAGTCATGGTAGGTCATCATAGGGTTTGCTGGAGACACAAAGAAGTAGCTGCTGTTGGGAATGCCTCAGGCATAGAAGTGAGAATTTCTCCCTTCTTCCCATCAGCCTCTGATCTTCCGTTAGTATCTTTCTTGGCCAAACCCAACCATAAGCATGTGCCTGTGGACACAGCATAGGACCCTGGAAAATACAACCTTGAGGATCTGCTAATCTCCTCCCTTCATTGCCTCCTTACACCTTGTGGTACACAGAGCACAGCAGAGGGAAAGCAGATAAATCTGAAGCAAGATAGCTCCCCAAATAGGCACAACAAGAAGGAATTTTCATCATTTCTAGCAGTCAGAAGTTAATTACCACAAAGATCTGAAGAAACTTATATTATCCTTCAGGAATCTTCAGAACCCTATTCTTAACAGTTTGGGGTAAGGTGGTGGGATTTGGAGAAGGAGGCTGGTAGGAAGTTAGGAGAGTGATAAGGAGGAGGGAGAGGAGGCCTCTAGCATTGAAGCTGCTTCAGTCCCCACAGGGTCTATCCCTCTGTCTTTAAGGGGCCCATCGGGTGAGAGGTCTAGTCTGGGGCTTGGGCACCAGCAGTCAGTTTCCCACCCCATTCCGGTGTTCACAGCTGTTGGCAAATTTCGTTTTCATCAATAAGGCCCTGACTTTTTAGATTCTGACAATTCTCAAAAGGGCTATAAGCATAGCTCTGAAAGATCATATTGTAAAAGCTAGAATTACTTACAGTAGGTCACAAGTAGAGAAGTAAATATAAGACTCGCTTTTTACTACAATAATCATAACAGCCTGGTGTTGGCACATGAACAGGCATATAGACCAATGGAATAGAATTGAGATTCCAAAAACAAAACCTCAATTTCTCAACCAACTCATCTTCAACAAAGCCTCCACCATCCAACACTGGGGAGAGGAGAACCAATTCAGTAAATGGTGCTGGGAAAACTGGCTGACCACGTGCAGAAGATTGAAACAGGACTCCTACATATCCCCACACACAAAAATGAACTCTAAATGGATCAGAGACCTAAATGTAAAACCTGAAACTATAAGAACCTTAGAAAATGTAGGAGACAGTCTTATGGAAGTTGGAACTGACAATCAATTCCTGATCAAAACCCCATGTGCCCATGCCATAAGAGATAAGATAGACAAGTGGGACCTAATTAAACTGAAAAACTTCTGCAAAGCCAAAGAAACCATCAAGAGAGCAGGGAGACAGCTCACAGACTGGGAAAAAATATTTGTCAACTCCATGTCTGACAAAGGCCTAACATCAAACATTACAAGGAACTCAAACATGCTGAAAAGAAAAAAACAAACAGCCCTATTACAAAGTGGGCTAAAGATATGAATACACACGTCTCAAAAGAAGATATATGAGCAGCCAACAGATACATGAAAAAATGTTCAACCTCACTAGTAATCAAGGAGATGCAAATTAAAACTACACTGAGATACCACCTAACTCCAGTCACAATGGTCATCATCAATAACTCAAAAAATAACAGATGATGGAGAGGATGTGGTGAAAGGGAACACTTCTACACTGTTGGTGGGAGTGTAAACTAGTACAGCCTCTGTGGAAATCTGTGTGGTGATTCATAAAAGTTCTAAAAATCGACCTTCCTTGCCAGGCTCGGTGGCTCAGCCTATAATTCAGTGCCTTTGGGAGGCTGAGGTGAGTGGATTGCCTGAGCCCATGGGTTCGAGACCCGCCTGGGCAGCGAGACCTCTTCTCTACAATAAATCAAAAATCAGCAGGGCATGGTAGCGCGCGCCTGTAATTCCGGCTACTCGGAAGGCTGAGGTGGAAGGATCGCCAGAGTCCAGCGAGTGGAGGATGCGGTGGCTGGGAGCAGCCACTGCACTCCAGTCTGGGCGACGGAGTGAAACTCCAACTCAAAAAAAAAAAAAAAATCGACCTTCCATATGACCCCGCAATCCCCCTACTGAGGATATACCCGGAAGAACTCAAATCACTCTATAAAAAAAGATACCTGCACACATATGTTTATCCCAACATTGTTCACAATAGCAAGAACACGGAACCAACCCTGCTGCCCATCAAAAGAGAACTGGATTTAAAAAATGTGGTACACAACGGATTAGTATGCAGTCATAAAGAACAAAATCATGAACTTCGCAGCAACCTGGATGGAATTAGAGTTTATAATACTGAGTGATTTCTCACAGAAAAAAAGAACTGAGTATCACATGTTCTCACTCATAAGTGGACCTTGAACAACTACCATAATACTAGAAGAAAAGGATTGACAGTAGCCGGAAACTGTGGAGGTGGGGGTGGTGGTGGAGGTGGGATTGACAGTAGTCGATATCTGCCTGAGGAAGGGGGGGCACACCTCATCAACAAGGGTACCTGCACAATGAATATTTGCATATCTAACCCTGAATTGTATCCCACAATTTTAAGATAAAAATAATAAAAAAAGACTCACTTTTTACAAGAAGTTGAATGACAGAAGGGAACTGCAAATTGAGTAGAACCGCATAATTTTCTGGAGCGAACTGTTAACATTTTAAAAATTTTTACCTCCAAAAAACTGGTTATGTTACCTACTATCAGATTATTTTGCAGCCACTTTCCAGTTAGTTCAATCTCAGTGTTGACATTTGGGTAGGGCCAGTAGGGAAATACAAACTAAAAGAAATCATGAAGAAACTCTTTATGCCCTCTTTGTCCAATTCAGTTTTTCCCAAGCTGGGGGAGCCGAAAAGCTTTAAATAGTGTAAGTCAAGAAATTAAAATGTAGATGTTTCTTTGGATTGGAATTTTAATATCTGAGAGAAACTGAAGAAGCTATGGGATTATCCAGTGTAGAGGATAATGAGTCAAGAGATCAAGGTTAATAGAAAATTGTTTTCTGCTTTCATAACCAAATCCAGCTCATTCAGTAGTCATGTTTTCAGGGAACAAATAAATACCTTTGCTGATTGTGATTAGTGTTGTGAACAAACTAAGGTTAAGAGAGGCCCCAGGCAAGTGCCCTTGAACCTGAGACCTAAGTGATGAGAGAAGTCAGTCAAACAGAGATCCAGCAAGAACATTCTCACTAGTACAAACAGCAGGAGAGAAGGCCACAAGGCAGATGCTTCTAATGACCTAGGACTGGACCAAAGGACAGCATCAGAAGAAGCACAGTATCTCGCCGGGAGAGTCTCTGATGGGGCGTGCAGTAGAGTCAGGGGTCTGATCCTGCAGTGCCTTTGAGATTTTTGCCTTGAATTTGAAACTAACTATAAAGGTCATAAGAAGCCATTAAAGGATTTGAAGCTGGCCAGTTTTGTATTTAAAATATAATAGTTCTGGCTTTTGTGAGGATGATGTATTGTGGGTGAGTAAGTGAACACAGGTCACCTGTTGGAAGCATTTTGCTAGTCTCAATAAGACATAATGGTAGCTTGGCCTAGGTTAGTAGGAGTGGAAATGGAGAAATGCAGGTGACTATCAGGTAGACTTGGTAGGTAGAACTTTAAACATAAATTGTGGGGCTATTTAAAACTCTCTATATTAGGGTGCTATTGGTGTCCTTTTCATAACTGCTTTGTTGGCAGATTTGTCTATTCCTCTACTGCCATGAGTATTAGATGCTAACTTCTCACAGATGTCATCTTCTTTGGAACATTTCTCTAATAAGATAGTAACTGCAGTACTGGGGAAGTTATTTCGTACTACCTCCCACTCCTGGCGAAGCCAAGGACGTGACACATGATAACAAAAGACTAGAACTCCTATTGTAGAGGTGGGACCAATTGAGCACAAAATTTGCATTCTAGAACTCTCCTATGGGACCATGTTGAAGCTATACTCATTCAGTTCTTCCCCAGACCCTCCTGTGGTTCTTGCTCTTCTTCTGAGAGCACCCAACAAATAAACCGCTTGATATCACCAAGTCAATATCAATATCATAAATCACTTGAGAATCCTGATCTGAGGCTGTTTCTGGGGAACCCAATCTAAGAGTGAATTTAATTTTAAACATATTACTTTTGACATGACTATGAAGCATTCTAGTTGTGATGTTAAATAGGAAGATTGAGGTGGGCACAGTGTAATTCTAGCACTTAGGAGACAGAGGTGAGAGTTTTGCCTGAGTCCAGGGGTTTGAGACCAGCCTGGGCAACTTGGCGAGACCTCGTGTCTACAGTAAAAAATAAATAAATTAAAATTAGCTGGGCATGCTATCATGTGCCTGTGGTTCCAGTTACTTGGAAGTCTGAGGCGGAAGGATCACCTGAGTTCAGCAGGTCAAGGTTGTAGTGACCATGAGTGTGCCACTGCACCCTAGCCTGGGTAAAAGAGGGAGACTCCTACTAAGAAAAAAAAAATAAGCAGGTTGATATATGACTTACCTCAGAGAGATGGAGTATTTGGGCATCAGTAGCATATGAATGATATGAAAAGCCAGAGGAATGAATGGACTCTCCAAGGAGGTATGTAATTAGGTAAGAGTGTTTAGGACTGAATCCTGAGATCTCTGACATTTAGACATAGAGGTTAAAGATTTAGCAAAAGAGAGTATTGTGTCTTAGAACTTGGAGAACCCCTAGCTGTATGCCTATATTTTGAGGTTGTATCAGTGTTCTACTGAATGGAATTATATAAAGTATTGGATTCTCTAGTGACCACTGACTGTCTCCTCTAATATACAGCATAAAAAAATTCCAGAAATTTGATTTCCTATTAAAGAATCTTTTAAGCCTCGATACCTGCAAATTGATACTTTTAGAGCCTTTATAATGCTAGGTAAGGTTATTTCATGTTAACTGCACAATTAACTCATGTCATCAATGAAGCTTTTTTCATTTGAATTAAATCCCCAGTCCCTATAAAATGAGAATTTTCCTCATTTGCTGAAGTCTTCCAATTATTTTCTAAGTTGAATTAGTAGTGCACTAAACTTTTATTTCTAGAGAAATGAGTTCAAGTAGAGGTCATCCATGCAAATGAGTTGAGTGATCTCAAACTTGCATTTAAGGGTGTCAGAAAGTTCTATCTATATAGGTTTATTTTTAAAAAGCTAATTAAAATTAAAAACATGGATTTGATGTATTTATTTAAAGTAAGATTTGAAAATGACAATACTTTCATGTAAATGTCCAGCACCCAGCAAGTTACTTATCAGGAAGTAAAGCTCATGAAAGACCTGAGAATTCCTAGATGAAGAGACAACAAATCAAAAGTGTGAGGTGGTTACCAAAGATCCCCGAGTTAGAAATACCATGGACAATAAATCTGTACACTTAGAAAGCTTATACCAAAATATAAAGTAATAGGTTCTTATATGACAAAGCTCTCAATTCTCATTTAAACTTCCCATTCTCATTTAAAGCATTTATACTGCAATGCTTTAAGGTAGGTAGTATTTTCTTCAAATTAATAATGGTGTAAATGATCAGAAAAGCTAAGCAATTGAGGGACCATACCTTGTAAAAGTTGGCTTATTGTTGTTTCATAATATGGACTAAATGGTGGTCTTCAAAAAGATATATCCATATCTTAATCTCTGGAACCTGTGGATATAAACTTATTTGGAAAAGGGGGCTTTGGTGATGTAACTAAATCATGAATCTCAAGATGATCTCAGCCTTGATTATCTTGCTATGACTTCAATTCAATGACAAGTGTGCTTATAAAAGCAAAACAGAAGACAAAAAGAAGGAAACCATGTGAAAACAGAGACAGAGACTGGAGTTCTGCAGCCACAAGTCAAAAAACATATGGAGCCCTCAGAAGCTGGAAACAAGGAAAGATTTTCCACCAAAGCTTTCAGAGAGAGCACAGACTTGCCAACATCTTGATTTCAAGTTTTGGCCTCCAGAACTGTGAATGAATAAACTTTTGTTGCTTTAAGCCACAAAGTTTGTGATAATTTGTCACAGCAGGACAGTTACTAGTACAATAAATAATAGCATTTAAACTGTGCAATAACTATATTGTAAATAATAGTCAAAGATGGAACACATATTCTGTAAGAGAAGTTACTGACCACGCTTTTGAACACCTACTCACATTTTATCAGTACTATGTGCCCAGAACTAGAGGTTTCTCTTTTTTGCCCTCCCTTTCTTTCTTTCCTTCTTTCTTCTTTTGTCTTTTCGAACTTATAGAATGATGAGAGATAGACAAAACAATTCTCATTGTATAGCTCATGAAACTGGAGCTCAAAAGGCTAAGGAATTTTCCAGAAGACCACTGCAAGTGAGTGGGGATTTTTATCGAAGTCTCAAAACCTTTGCTCTTTGTAATATGTCACTCAGTTTCCTCCACATGGAGCTCATTTATTTTAGATCATTCAAAAATTACAACCAGCTGATGTTGTAGCTAGAGATAGTCTAATATAGACATTGGCTGCCAGAGACTAGATGTCATTAAAGGCACTGTAATTGTCATCTTTCTTGTTTTAAAACATTTATTATTGAAATCATTGTGTTTCTAGAAAACGTTTACAAGTTGTCTGTTGGCAAGTCAGACTTGCATTTTCCTTTTCTTAAAAACTTCGGAAAGATTTTAAGCTGAAAACAATTCATGAGAATGGCAGTCAGTCATAGGTAATTATCAAAAAACTGGTAAAAATTACATTTGTTGAGTATGAACTATGAGTTTAATCTGTTAAACTAAGTTTGGCAAAGTCTGACCTAACTCTCAGCACATTTTGGGGTGGATTGCAAAAGCTTCCATGTTTATCATGTTCAGAAGAAGGTCATTCCTTGCTTAAGAAATTATACAAAAAAAACAAGCAAAAAAACAAAACAAAACAAAAAAACCCTCATGGAATGAAATGATAACTTTAAGGAAAATAAAATAATGGTGTAACCGCCTCCCTAAATTGCTACTTGCACTCTGGTTCTTCCTCAAAAAAAGTGAACAAACTGCTGAGACTGAGAACATTTGTTATTGTCATAGCAGAAGGTAAACTATTTTCATAAATATGCAAATATCTCCTACTGGGCTTCTATAATACTTGCAGCAACTCTGCTGCAGTGTATGTCTATTTCAAATCTGATGATATTAAAACGGAGGAGAAAGTGCAGAGCATGCAGCTTGGAATTATTTCTACCAGGGACAGCGAGCAATTAGAGAGGGGATAGGCAAGGAGGCCTGGGATAATGGACAGTGCCAAGATAACCTGCTTAATTTGATCTTCCTCTGAGCCTGAGGATGTTTTAAAGTGATGGGCTTTGTTTCTATAGGAAAAAAAGTAGTGAAACAAGAACCATGTTTTTTCTTATTTTACTGCTGATGTACTCAGAGGTTTGCACACTTAGGAGAACAGTGCTATGTAGATCCAAGACAAGAGCAACTTATCATTACTGGATTGGACTTGAATATGTATTTTTCACAGTTTGGGGGTCTTTCTCTCTTCACCATTCTGTGACCTTGAGGAAGTCAAGTGTCCTTAGCCTAGCCCCTTAGGATTTTCACATGCCCAGCCACACTATGGAAGTAGAGGAGATGCTCCTTAAGTGTAAATTAAATGAATGAATGAGAGAATGAATAAGTAAAAGGGAGAGAGAGATATAATGACAAGAACTAACTCACAAGACAGGGGTTAAATCCTTGCTCCATCACTCTCCAGCTACTCAATACTGGACAAACTTGAACAAACTCTGTGCCTCAGTTTCCTTGTATGTGATAATGCCTGCAACTCACTAGACACTGGACCTGATTTATATTAAGCATTAGATTCATGACAGCTGTTATTAATTTCCCAAGATAGTGAACTCCATGGCTGACCTTGGGAGAGTAAGCCTAGCAAGAAATTTATTTTTTGCTGAAAAGATATTTTTGATCACCTATGGTGTGACAGCTTCTGTATCTGGCTCTTGAGATACACAAATGTAGTCCCTATTGTCCCCACCCAATGAAGAGATATACACTCAAACTGATAATCATAATAAGTATAAAAAGTATACTTATTTAACTTTGTCTTTTCGAGCTTATAGAATGATGAGAGATAGACAAGACAATTCTCATTGTACAGCTCATGAAACTGGAGCTCAAAAAGGTTAAGGAATTTTCCAGAAGACCACTGCAAGTAAGTGAATGGAGATTTTTATCGAAGTCTCAAAACCTTTGCTCTTTCTAATATGTCACTCAGTTTCTTTTACACAGAGCTCATTTATTTTAGACCATTTAAAAGTTACACAAACTGGTGTTGTAGCTAGAGCTAGCCTAATACAGACAGACATTGACTGCCAGAAACTAAATGTCATTAAGAGCTCTGTAATATTCGTCTTTCTTGTTTTAAAACATTTATTATTGAAATTATAGTATTTCCAGGAAAAGCTTACAAATGGTCTATTGGTAAGTCATACTTGCATCTTCCTTTTCTTAAAAATCTTCAGAAAGATTTTAAACTGAAAACAATTAATGAGAGTGAATTATTAAATTATATAAAAATTATTGTTAGTATTAAAAATAATATGATAAATGTTATAATAAAATCTTGTGTAAGAATCAAGGATAACACAGAAAAAAAGAATATGAAGGAAGACAGGAAGACAGAAATGTTTTTATAAGGGAGGGGATAGTTGAACTTCTAGAATATTAAGTAGGAATTTTGGGAAATGGGTTGAGTTAAAGTTCATGGGGCATTCGGGGATCATGACTAACTATTGCAGATGCAGATGTAGTTCCCAGTGTTCCAAAGATGGCTATAAAATCAGCTTGTCTCCAAACCTTTCCCCAGCAGATGCTCCCCTCTCTGATGTACACCATCCTATCCCATGAAAACCCTCCTGGGAAGTTAAAACCCCTAGTCTTGGCTTAGTGTGCATGGGTATAACGGACACAGTTCTCTATGAAAAAGACTGAGCTCCTCCAGAGAAGGTGGGTTAGTACATAGCAAGGGAAGTGCCAGGTTCCCCAACACATTCCATTTTTCTCTCTTTCTTTTTTTTTTTTTTGACTTGGAGTCTCACTCTGTCGCCCAGACTGGAGTGCAGTGGCCGCTCCCGGCCACCGCAGCCTCGACCTGCTGGGCTCCGGCGATCCTTCCACCTCAGCCTTCCAAGTAGCTGGAACTACAGGCATGCGTTACCACGCCCGGCTAATTTTTTGATTTATTGTAGAGATGAGGTCTCGCCAAGTTGCCCAGGCAGGTCTCGAACCCGCGGGCTCAGGCAATCCACTCACCTCAGCCTCCCAGCGTGTGGGATTACAGGCTGAGCCACCGAGCCCGGCTTACATTCCATTTTTCATTAAATCGTTATAAAGTAGCCCTACTGAATTTTCAAGGTTTAAAACAATCCATATTTGAGGGGAATATAAAGAGACTCCTACACCATTTCCAGACATCAAATGTTGAGGTCTTGAGCGTCCTTGAAGAGCTGATTCTACTTCACTTCCTGTATTGGATTTGGAGGAAGGCTGGGACAAGACCTGAGAATTCTCAGGGTAGATATCTATCACTGTGCACTCCCCATTCCCATGCCCACCTGCTGATTTGGTAAATATTAAAAGGGCTCTTTTTAATGTAGAGATGAGTGAATATCTCATCCCAAAACAGAGCTTCAGGGATTATAGAAAATGTGAGCATAAGTGGTGAAGAGGTGGAGAGAAAATGTCATGAAGTAATGGGGACTCAAAAACATGAGCAACATCGATCTAGAACCGTGGCTCTCAAACTTCTACAGGCATCAGTCACTTGGGAAGAACTCACTAAAACACAGATTGCTAATGTCAACCTCCTACTTTCTGATTCAGTAGGTCTAGGCTAGGGGTTCAAGATTTTGCTTTTCTAACAATAAGTTCTAAATGATGCTGACGCTACTGATCTGGTGACCACACTTTGAGAATCAATGATCTAGTGGGTTATAGTAAAGAGGAAACAAAACTGGCTTGAGAGGCGGGGGTCCTAGATTGTAGGCCTAAAGGTGTCGCTAATTAGTGTTAAAAATTTTAAGAAATGGCTCCACCTCTCTGGGCTTCAGGTTCTATAACTGTAAAGTTGATGAAGGAGGAAGTCATACTTTTTCAGATGCTCATGCTAGATACTAACACAGATTGGCTTTAAAAATGAAATTTATTGATTGTAAACTAGAAAGGTCCACATGTAGACATTTGACTTCATGTGTGACTGGACTCAGCTTTCAAACAATGTCATCGGGTTTCTATACCCTCCTATCTCTTAGTTTGGTCTCACTCTCAGGCAGGCTCTCAATTCATGATGCAAAGAGGATCACTGGCAATGCCAAACATATGTCCTATTTTCTTAGAAACTTTAGGGACCATCTCTCCATAGTTCCAGACAAAAGTACCACGACTGGTGGTCATGACTTAGAGTGGATCTCGTGAACAAATTTGGAACTCAAATGCCAGGGGCATACACAAACTCATGGAACTAAACAGTAGACTAAACACAGCTCAGAACACGTGGATCAAATGTGGGTGAAAGCTGATTCCACAAAGTCACACCAAGGTGTTGCTGTCAGAAGAAAGGAGAATGCAGGGGCAACGTCAGAAGATTGCCATTCATGCGTGGATAAATCAGATCAACGTTTCTTAACATTTTTTAAACCTATGAACCAGCAGCCAAGATTTTATAAAACTTATTTTTAAAGGCGTTCACGCTTTGAAAGTCACTGAAAGTATTTTTTCTCTTTTGTAATATAAAATTATGTTGACTATTTTACATGTTTTTCAAATATATGCAACTTTTTAGATGGATCAGGACAAACATTGTTGCCAAGGAGCAGGTCGGACCTGAGTTTGAATCCCAACAACACCAATGACTTTTTGTGTAACCCTGAGAAAGTCCCCTTGCCCTTTCGATTTCTGTAGAATGGGATACCAATACCTATCTTCCAGGGTGATGATGGCAATCAAATTAGGCGATGTCTATAAAGCACCAGACTCAAGAGATGGAGACTATTTTCATATTATTGCCAAACTAAGTGAGGTCCATTTGTCAAAATGGTCTTGATTCCAGCTAGAAGCTGAGGGTTATTTCAGTCTATGGACATCCAGACCCAGAGAGTCTATTTGAATAAAGTCATAATTTTGGCAGCCTTGGGTTTGTTTTCTTCTCCCCTCAACTCACAGCAAGTGCTGACATCTTTTTAAAAGGAATCTGGAGAATTTTTGAAAGTTTATTAAATAAGGTAGAAAGTAGCCTGAGTGAGATGAACATAAAAAATAGAGTGAAAACAAAGAGAACCTGGAATCAGTGGGAAACTTCATTTTCTTTAATTAGCATATTTAAGTGAAGCTTTAGAAGCTGCTCCTTCCTTGAAACATTGCATTTTATTAAAAGCTGTTTAGAGCTCATAACCATTCTGCTGATTTTCTCAAAACACGTTTTCCTTATAGGCCGGTGCTAAACTGTGCATATGAAATGAGCTCAGCTTAATGTTGTGTTAAAAGAATTTGGTCTCCAGAGCTGTCTCTCTTCTTAATAATATGTAATCATACTCCATCTATTTAGTTTTCATTTAACTTGCCCCATGCAGGCAATGAATCCAGTTTAATTAAATGTGCCTTTAAATAGTCGAATGGCACTCATTTGCACCTAGCAACCCTCCCTTTCATCCTATTAAGACCCCCTCAAGATATAAAAACCCAATAAAGAGGCCATGTAAGATGTGTGCCTGATAATGCAAGGGAAGTCTGACATTTGCTCCATAATTTAGTGAAACCTGCAGTAGCTTTTGGGCACATTGTCATAGCTGAATGGAGCCGGTGTAGGGTCTCTTGGGTTCTGGAGGGCTGTATCTGGATGATTTCTCATAAACAGCACATTGGAGTTGAGTTGGTGATCCTTTGAGTTAGAGCCAGCAGCACAAGAAGTGAGACCCACGGAGACACCGGACAGTTGCCCGTGGTAGCTCTCAGAGGGCCTCTGAAGAAGGCCTGGCCTGTGCTTCTGGTCTAATTCCTTGAGGACATTGGATAGATGGGACTGTAGTTTCCCCTATCATAAGATTTGGTAAGGGGACAGGGAAATTGACAGCAGAGAGTTAGGAGGGATTTTTCAGTCAAAAAAGGATAATAGTAGAGGACAGAATTGTTACAATGATCATCCTAATCATTAAGTCTCTCAGTAAAGGAATGGATTCAATTCAGCCTAGTGCTTCATTCTTCATGCATTTAACACATTAATTCTTCAGTGACCGCCAAGTACTAGCCCCTGTTACAGATCAAGGACGCAACAACAAATGAAACAAATTCCCTGCTCTTTTGAGTTCTATATTCGAGTCGGGAGAAGCAGTGAATAAACAAAAATAAGTCAATGATAAGAAAATAAATGCGTGATGTTAAGTGGCAAAAGAAAGAAAATAAATCAGGTTAATGGGTAGAGAGGTTAATAGAGCAGGGAGTTGTGGGGGTGGGATGGACGTATTGTCAGAGATTGTCTAGTTTGTTAGGTACTATTTTGTAGAGTCAGATATGTCACACTCTTGCTGGTTATTTGCTCTGGGCTAATTCAATACTGGGGCTTTTATATTGCATGTGAGACTGGCTATAATTTGTCACTTCATTGGTTGACTTAGCTGATGAAGCTGATTGGATGGGTTCCCTATCTTTATTTGTATACTTCCTCAACAGCATGCAGAAGAGATCTCTCCCCAATTACTCTCCCAGGGATGTGTAAGTACTACATTATATTGTTCTCTATGAGTTCTCACGTGTGTAAACTTTGCCTGCCTAGTGAGAAATTAAGCTTTTTCTTAGTGAGGATTCAATTTTTACTTATTTATTTCCCACCCAGTAGGAATGCCTTTGTAATACAAGGTAGTACAGATTTCCAAAATGAAATATGGTTTTTAAAATTTACACTTTGGTTGTTTATGCTTTTCAAAAAATCGGTGTGGGTATCACCCCAACCACCCTGCACATTGAGCAAATTTTGCACTGTCCAGCTGTGTGATCTTGGGTAACATCACTCACTCATTCAAAAAATATGATTTTAGTGCCAAGGTTACTTTTTTTTGGAATTCAGCTTTCTCACTTAAAATGTAAGGACATTAATGCTCATTTTGCATGATGTGAAAATGATATGGTAAAATAATCTATAAACTAGATGACTACCACAATGTGTATAATAGGTGTTAATGAATAAGAACTATTTATGATTCCAAACACATGTATGATGAGTAGAAGGAGGAAAATCACAGAAGAAAATTCATAGACACTAGGAGGAGAGACTCAAGAGGAGGGTGAGACTGGAGGAGGGTGAGACACTAGGAGGAGAGACTCAAGAGGAGGGTAGTTATCTATTCTGTCAAAACCATCTGAGAGGTAAAGGAAGTTGAGGGTTTAGCAAAGCAAAGGTCACTAAAGACCTTGATAAGAGAAAATTTAGAAGACAACAGGGCATACCAGTTTGGAATAAATATGAGAATAAAGGGGAAATAACAAAATGGAGAGATTTTTCAGGAAATAGTTACTGAGACCTGCTGCATGCAAGGCACTGTTCTAGGCAAGATAAGGACTGTTGAGTGGGAGTGGTTGTTTTATGTCTGGAGGTCAGAGGCGTTGGCCAGGAAAGTCCTCTCTCACAAGGAAGTGTTAAAGCACAGACCTAAAGAAAGTGAGAAAGAGCATGCATCATGAAAATATCTGTCCTTGCACCAGGTGACAGTGGTCAAAGAATGAAAAATGTCAAATACTGGAAATATTTTGCAGCTACAGCTGATGTAATTTACTAATAAATTCCAGTGGGTGACCTGGTACAAGCTGCTGTCATCTTTTACCTAAACAGCTACAACAGCTTCCCAAAGACTCTCCTGCTTCTACCCTGGCTCCCCGCAGCAGCTTCCTGGAAGAACCCTCTAACCCCCCCGCCTTGTGTCTTAGAGGAAAAGACTGTCTTGAAAAAAGGTTTTCAAAGCCTAACAATCTGTCTTACCCGTTCCTTCACCACCTCATCTACTACCCTTTTTTGCTTCACACATTCTGCTCAAGACACATTGGCTTTATTGTTTCTCAAAAGTGAGCTTCATGAAACTTTCTTGGGGATTTTGTATGTGCTGTTTCTTCTGCCTGAAATGTGCAACCCACAGATATTTTCATGGTGCGTGTTCTTTCACACTTCTTGTATGTCTTTTGCTCAAGCTGATACTCCTGTTTTCCATGTGACTTCACTTACAAAACATTCATTCAAAGATTACATTTGTATGAGTTTCAAGACAGCAACAGCAAAGCATTCGAGCAAGTGGGGGCCTTCCTGAGGTCCTGCTCTCATTGTCCCACAGTAACCTGTAAATGGTTGGAAATGAAAACCACTGAAGAGAATTAATTACGACTTTTTAGATCCAATGGGAACAAGTCAGGCAGTCTAAGAGGTTTTCCTGCTTGGCAGACCATCCCGTGTGAGTTCTCTGTTTAGTTTAGTAAGCCGAGTTATCAATAGTTTCATTCTGCTGTGGAATAGAAAACCTATTTAAACTCAAAAGTGTCCAGAGAAAACAATATTCTGGGTTAATTAGTACATGTCTTTCAAGTGAAGCTGCCAAACACAACCTTAAAACTGGATATAACTTCTCAGGAAGTAGCCCAGGTCTAGGTTCTGACACCAAAATTGAATTAATAGGAATTCACAAAGCTCTCTTGCATAAGCCATGTGGACTCCTGGTTGTTAATTTGGGAACTTTGTTAAATAATGAATTAGGAATTAAAGGGAATGCCTCAGGGGGTGAGTAGCCCTTATATGGCCAAATGAGAGGATCATTATTGGTCAAGGTTATTATCTATGAGTCTGAGGAGTTTCATTTCAGCTATGCCACTGCCCGACTCGTAATCAGTAGGGCAGAGGAAACAAGTCCACAGATACTAAAAGGACAAGAACAGATGAAAAGTAAGGTAATAATATATTAGAAATAAAGCCAAAGCAGGACCTACAGATGCCCAAAGTTAAAGAGACACAAAGAAAAGTGTTGCTCTCCTAAAAAAATGGACTGACCAGAACAAGTTGTATATGAGCATATATTTTTAGATCAGGACTGGGGAAGAATGTAACAAGAAACGATTAGCCCCATAGCTGGGATTACTTGTATCTAGTAAAACATCTGCAAAACTTTTATTACCTACCCCTTTCCTTTTCACCATCACATTATTTATTTATTTATTTTAATTTAAAGATGTGGGATACAATTCAGGGTTAGGTACATAAGTAGACACTGTACAGGCAAAGTTTGGGCATCCCACTGGTCCCTTTTTATATAGTAATTAACACTAGAATTGTGTTGTTTTCCATCATGGCTGCTAAAATTTGTAAAGCAATAATTTTGAAAAGAAACCAACTTGGAAAAAAAGCATGCCTGATGCTTAGAAAGAAAGCAAAGGATGTTATCATTGGGTAGTCATCTTCAGTAGCTTTTGATCACGGCCAAATGATACAAAAAGAAATCTGGCTCCTTTTCTATTTCTGCTATTTACTCCATGTGACCTTCGTTAGGTCTCACTTCCTCTTTGGCTTCAGGGTACTTTTCTGTCAAACAAAAAGACTGGACAATTGCCAAGTTCCTTCTGGGTCAAACATACTGTGATTCTTCCCTCTAAAATATTCTTTAAGACAATAGAAGAATAAATAGTATATAGAACTTACTCTGAACTAAGTTTGAAATTATCTGCAAACAGGTAAAATCACATGCTTATATTTTACACTGTTAAACATTTCACCATTGCAACTTCACTGTCTTCCCCAGGTCCTTTCCACCTCTATCGCACACATGCTTAACTACCATAACAGTAAAAACAAGGTCATAAATTTAAACGTTCAGGTCGTAAGTTTGATTTCTTCTCATTAAAATAAAAGCAGATAAACCCCTCAGAGGAAATTTAGAAAAATACTAGCCACCTCTTCCCTTGACTTCTGTGTTTAAAGAAGAAGCTGGCTTTCTATCAGCCTATTTCAGGTTTTGTAGCCAATGGGATTTTACCACTGAAAAGTGTCACTGAAGAATTTGGTTGAGAATGTCTAGCATTGCAGGTTTTCACTCACCCAGCATCCATCAATGATCTTTCAAGTGAAGAAGAGACTGAAAGTGGCTACTTTTGGTGTTGCATTTAACCCACGTGTATCTACTTGGTTTCTAAAGTTCACTGTTATTCCTCAAAGGATTGAGAAAGTTTCCCTTTCCCCTTGTGAAACACAAATAATTATTCCACTTCCCTTTGGACCATGGGGTTTTACTTGCAGACTTTCTCAAGGGTAGTTATGTGTATTATTTTTAGGGAATCCCCACACCTAAGAAATTGGCAATGTTGTTTCAGAAATCCTTTATAAAAATAAATAAGTAACATAAAAGGATAACTCCTATTACATTAAAATCCTTTAACAATTCTATGCTTGATTAACAAAGGGCAGGGGTATGAGACAAAACAGGAATCACTGTTCAACTCAAGCCAGCAAATATTTGCTGAAATTCTGTTCTGTATAAGCATCTTATGCATGAGAATGCAAAGATAAAATCAACTCTAAAATGCAAATCAAAACCACATTGAGATATCATCTAACCCTAGTAAAAATGGCCATCATTAATAAAACAAACAACAACAACAGATGCTGGTGAGGATGTGGAGAAAAAGAAACATTTCTACACTGCTGGTGGGACTGCAAAGTGGTGCAACCTCTATGGAAGACGGTGTGATGATTTCTGAAAGAGCTGGAAATTGACCTTCCATAAGACCCAGCAATTCCCCTATTGGGAATATACCCGGAGGAACTCAAATCATTCTACAAAAAA
>NW_007260102.1:313604-314704 GCF_000164805.1 Carlito syrichta
CACATCTCAAAAATCATCCACCATGACCAAGCAGGCTTCATCCCCAGGATGCAGGGCTGGCTCAACATTCACAAGACCATAAATGTCATTAAATATATCGATAAATATAAAAACAAGAACCACATGATTATATCATTAGATGCAGAAACAGCTTTTGATAAAATCCAGCATTGCTTCTTGATAAACACCCTCAAACACTTAGGTATAGAAGGAAAATACCTCAAAATAGTAAGTGCCATCTACGATAAACCCACAGCTAACATATTGCTAAATGGACAGAAACAGGAAACATTTCCCCTGAAAACTGGAACAAGACAAGGCTGCCCACTGTCACCCCTCTTTTTCAACATTGTGTTAAAAGTCCTAGCTAGGGCAATTAGACATGAGAAGAAAATCAGGGGTATCCAAATAAGAAAAGAGGAAGTCAAGTTATTTCTCTTTGCTAATGATATGATCCTATATCTTGAAAATTCAACCGCCTGGGCAACTTGGTGAGATCTCATCTCTACAATAAATCAAAAAAAAAACTAGCCGGGCATGGTAGCGTGAGCCTATAGCTCCAGTTACTAGGAAGGCTGAGGCAAAAGGATCGCCGGAGCCCAGCAGGTTGAGGCTGCGGTGGCCGGGAGCGGCCACTGCACTCCAGTCTGGGCTACTGAGTGAGACTCCAACTCAAAAAAAAAAAAAGAAAGAAAGAAAATTCAAGAGAATCTTTCAAAAATTGTGTGCTCTGATAAAGGAATTTGGCAAAGTCTCAGGGTACAAAACAGTTGTGTAAAAGACAGTTGCATTCCTATACACCAACAACAAGCAGGTAGAGACCCAAATTAAAAGCATAATCCCATTCACAATAGCTACAAAAAAAAGAAATACCTCGGTATCTTTCTAACCAGAGAAGTGAAAGTCCTTTACAGTGAGAACTACAAAACATTGCTCAAAGAAATCCAAGAAGACACAAACAAATGAAAAAATATTCCATGCTCCTGGATAGGAAGAATCAACATTGTTAAGATGTCCATTCTACCAAAGGCAACCTACAAATTCAACGCAATACCCATTAAGTCACCAACATCATTCTTCTCAGACCTGGAAATGACAAT